>NC_134418.1:49112681-49127681 GCF_030867145.1 Opisthocomus hoazin | reverse complement strand
CCCTAACCCTAACCCTAACCCTAACCCTAACCCTAACCCTAACCCTAACCCTAACCCTAACCCTAACCCTAACCCTAACCCTAACCCTAACCCTAACCCTAACCCTAACCCTAATGCCTAACCCTAACCCTAACCCTAACCCTAACCCTAACCCTAACCCTAACCCTAACCCTAACCCTAACCCTAACCCTAACCCTAACCCTAACCCTAACCCTAACCCTAACCCTAACCCTAACCCTAACCCTAACCCTAACCCTAACCCTAACCCTAACCCTAACCCTAACCCTAACCCTAACCCTAACCCTAAACCCTAAGCCTAACCCTAAGCCTAACCCTAACCCTAACCGTAACCCTAACCCTAACCCTAACTCTAACCCCTAACCCTAACCCTAACTCTAACCCTAACACTAAACCATAAGCCTAAGCCTAAGCCTAAGCCTAACCCTAACCCTAACCCTAACCCCTAACCTCTAAATATAAACCTAACCCTAATCCTAACCCTAATGACCCTAACCCTAACCTTAACCCTAACCCTTACGACCCTATCCCTAACCCTAACCATAACACTAATGACCCTAGCCCTAATACTAACCCTAACCCTAACCCTAACCCCTAACCCAATCCTAAGGCTAACCATAACCCTAACCCTAACCCTAACCCTAACCCTAACCCTAACCCTAACCCTAAACCTAACCCTAACCTACCCTAAAGACTAACCCTAACCCTAAACCGAACCCTAATTCTAACTCTAACCCTAACCCTAACCCTAACCCTAAACACTAACCCTAACCCTAACCCTAACCGTAAACCTAGCCCCTAACCCTAACCCTAACCCTAACCCTAAACCTAACCAATACCCCTAAGCCTAACTCAAAACCTAACCCTAACCCTAACCCCTAACCCTAACCCTAATGATCCTAACCCTTACCCTAATCCTAACCCTAACCCCTAATCCTAACACCTACACCTAACACTAACCCTAACACTAACACTAAACCTAAGCCGAACCCTAACCCTAACCCCTAACCCTAACCGTAATGACCCTAAACCTAAACCTAACCCTAACCCTAACCTTAACCCTAACCCTAACCCTAATGACCCTAACCCTAAACCTAAGCCTAACCCTAACCCCTAACCCTAATTGTAGTCCCTAACCCTAACCCTAAAGGCGCTAACCCTGAATCTAACCCTAATGACCCTAACCCTAACGCTAACCCTAAACCTATCCAATCCTAACCTTAACCCTGACCCTAACCGTAACCCTAACCAGAACCCTAACATTAACCCTAATGTCCATAACCAAACCCTACCCTAACCACTAACCCCTATCACAAACCCTAACCCTAACCCTAACCCTAATCCTAAGGCTAACCATAACTATAACCCTAACCCTAACCCTAACCTACCCTAAAGACTAACCCTAACCCTAAACACTAACCCTAACCCTAACCCTAACCCTAAACCTAGCCCCTAACTCTAACCCTAACCCTAACCCTAACCTTAACCCTAACCCTAAACCTAACCTAAGCCTAATCGTACCCCTACCCTAACCCTAACCCTAAACCTAACCTAAGCCTAATCGTACCCCTACCCTAACCCTAACCCTAACCTTAAACCTAACCCCTAGCCCTAACCAACCCTAAGCCTAATGACCCTCAACCTAACCTTATCCCTAACCCCTAATCCTTACACTAATGACCCTAACACTAATCCTAAGGACACTAAAACAGACCCTAACCCCTAACCCTAACCCCAACAAATCCTAACCCTAATGACCCTAACCCTAAGCCTAACCCTAACCCTAATTCTAACCCTTACCTTAACCCCTAACTATAACCCTAAATCCTAACCCTAACCCTAATCCTTACCCCAAACCAATCCTAAACCTAATGACCCTAACCCTAACCATAAACCTAACCCCTAATCCCAAACCCTAATGACCCTAACCCTAACCCAACACTAACCCTAACCCGAACCCTAACCCTAAACTAACCCCAACCCTAACCCTAACCCTAACCCTAAACCTAACCCTAACCCTAACCCCTAACACTAACCCTACACCAAACCCCTAACCCTAACCAACCCTAAGCCTTATGATCCTAACCCTAACCTTATCCCTAACCCCTAATCCTTACCCTAATGACTTTAACCCTAACGCTAAGTACCCTAAAACAGACCCTATCCCCTAACACTAACCCCAGCCAACCCTAACCCTAATGACCCTAACATTAAAACAAACCCTAATGACCCTAACCCTAACCCTAAACCTAAACCCTAACCCTAAACCTAAAGCTATTCAAACTTAACCCTTACGCCTAACCCTAATACTAACCCAAACACCTAAGCCTAACCCTAACCCTAACCTAACCGTAAACGTAACCCTAACCCTATCCCTAACCCTAACCCTAACCCTAACCCTAAACCTAAGACCTAACCCTGACCCTAATCCATACAGCAAACCAACCCTAAGCCTAATGACCCTAACCTCAACCCTAACCCTAACCCTAACCCTAACCCTAACAGTAAACCCTAAGCCTACCCCTAAGCCTAAACCTAACCCTAACCCCTAACCCTGACCCTAACCCTAACCCTAATCCTAACTCTAACCCCTAACCCTAACCCTAACTCTAACCCTAACACTAAACCCTAAGCCTAAGCCTAAGCCTAACACTAACCCTAACCCTAACCCCTAACCTCTAAATATAAACCTAACCCTAATCCTAACCCTAATGACCCTAACCCTAACCTTAACCCTAACCCTTATGACCCTATCCCTAACCCTAACCCTAACACTAATGACCCTAGCCCTAATACTAACCCTAAACCTAACCCTAACCCCTAACCCAATCCTAAGGCTAACCATAACCATAACCATAACCCTAACCCTAACCCTAACCCTAACCCTAACCTACCCTAAATACTAACCCTAACCCTAAACCGAACCCTAACCCTAACTCTAACCCTAACCCTAACCCTAACCCTAAACACTAACCCTAACCCTAACCCTAACCCTAAACCTAAGCCTAACCCTAACCCCTAACCCTAATTGTAGTCCCTAACCCTAACCCTAAAGGCGCTAACCCGGAATCTAACCCTAATGACCCTAACCCTAACGCTAACCCTAAACCTATCCAATCCTAACCTTAACCCTGACCCTAACCGTAACCCTAACCAGAACCCTAACATTAACCCTAATGTCCATAACCAAACCCTACCCTAACCACTAACCCCTATCACAAACCCTAACCCTAACCCTAACCCATAACACTACCCCTAACCCTAACCCTTACCCTAAACCTAATGACACTAAACCTGACCCTAACCCTAAGCCTAAGCCTAACCCTAAACCTAACCCTAACCCTAATCCTAACCCTAACCCCTAACCCTAACCGTAATGACCCTAACCCTAACCCTAACCCCTAACACTAATGCATACCGCAGACCAACCCTAAGCCTAATGACCCTAACCCTAACCCTAACCCTAACCCTAACACTAAACCCTAAGCCTAATCCTAAGCCTAACCCTAACCCTAACTCTAACCCCTAACCCTAACCCTAACTCTAACCACAAACCTCTAAATATAAACCTAACCCTAATCCTAACCCTAATGACACTAACCCTAACCTTAACCCTAACCCTTACGACCCTATCCCTAACCCTAACCCTAACACTAATGACCCTAGCCCTAATACTAACCCTAACCCTAACCCTAACCCCTAACCCAATCCTAAGGCTAACCCTAACCCTAACCCTAACCCTAACCCTAACCCTAACCCTAACCCTAACCCTAACCCTAACCTACCCTAAATACTAACCCTAACCCTAAACCGAACCCTAACCCTTACTCTAACCCTAACCCTAACCCTAACCCTAAACACTAACCCTAACCCTAACCCTAACCCTAAACCTAGCCCCTAACCCTAACCCTAACCCTAACCCTAACCCTAAACCTAACCAATACCCCTAACCCTAACTCAAAACCTAACCCTAACCCTAACCCCTAACCCTAACCCTAATGATCCTAACCCTTACCCTAATCCTAACCCTAACCCCTAACCCTAACACCTACACCTAACACTAACCCTAACACTAACACTAAACCTAACCCGAACCCTAACCCTAACCCCTAACCCTAACCGTAATGACGCTAAACCTAAACCTAACCCTAACCCTAACCTTAACCCTAACCCTAACCCTAATGACCCTAACCCTAAACCTAAGACTAACCCTAACCCCTAACCCTAATTGTAGTCCCTAACCCTAACCCTAAAGGCGCTAACCCTGAATCTAACCCTAATGACCCTAACCCTAACGCTAACCCTAAACCTATCCAATCCTAACCTTAACCCTGACCCTAACCGTAACCCTAACCAGAACCCTAACATTAACCCTAATGTCCATAACCAAACCCTACCCTAACCACTAACCCCTATCACAAACCCTAACCCTAACCCTAACCCTAAGGCTAACCATAACTATAACCCTAACCCTAACCCTAACCTACCCTAAAGACTAACCCTAACCCTAAACACTAACCCTAACCCTAACCCTAAACCTAGCCCCTAACTCTAACCCTAACCCTAACCCTAACCCTAACCCTAACCCTAAAGACTAACCCTAACCCTAAACACTAACCCTAACCCTAACCCTAACCCTAAACCTAGCCCCTAACTCTAACCCTAACCCTAACCCTAACCTTAACCCTAACCCTAAACCTAACCTAAGCCTAATCGTACCCCTACCCTAACCCTAACCCTAACCTTAAACCTAACCCCTAGCCCTAACCAACCCTAAGCCTAATGACCCTCAACCTAACCTTATCCCTAACCCCTAATCCTTACCCTAATGACCCTAACACTAATCCTAAGGACACTAAAACAGACCCTAACCCCTAACCCTAACCCCAACAAATCCTAACCCTAATGACCCTAACCCTAAGCCTAACCCTAACCCTAATTCTAACCCTTACCTTAACCCCTAACTATAACCCTAAATCCTAACCCTAACCCTAATCCTTACCCCAAACCAATCCTAAGCCTAATGACCCTAACCCTAACCATAAACCTAACCCCTAATCCCAAACCCTAATGACCCTAACCCTAACCCAACACTAACCCTAACCCGAACCCTAACCCTAAACTAACCCCAACCCTAACCCTAACCCTAACCCTAAACCTAACCCTAACCCTAACCCCTAACACTAACCCTAAACCAAACCCCTAACCCTAACCAACCCTAAGCCTTATGATCCTAACCCTAACATTATCCCTAACCCCTAACCTTTACCCTAATGACTTTAACCCTAACGCTAAGTACCCTAAAACAGACCCTATCCCCTAACACTAACCCCAGCCAACCCTAACCCTAATGACCCTAACACTAAAACAAACCCTAATGACCCTAACCCTAACCCTAACCCTAACTAACCCGAACTCTAATGACCCTAACCCTAACCCTAAACCTAAACCCTAACCCTAAGCCTAAACCTATTCAAACCTAACCCTTACGCCTAACCCTAATCCTAACCCAAACACCTAAGCCTAACCCTAACCCTAATCTAACCCTAAACGTAACCCTAACCCTATCCCTATCCCTAACCCTAACCCTAACCCTAACCCTAAACCTAACCCTAAACCTAAGACCTAACCCTAACCCTAATCCATACCGCAAACCAACCCTAAGCCTAATGACCCTAACCTCAACGCTAAGCCTAACCCTAACACTAACACTAAACCCTAAGCCTAACCCTAAGCCTAACCCTAACCCTAACCCCTAACCCTAACCCTAACTCTAACCCTAACCCTAACACTAAACCCTAAGTCTAACCCTAACCCTAACCCTAATCCTAACCCTAACGCTAACCCCTAACCCTAACCCTAACTCTAACCCTAACCCTAACACTAAACCCTAACACTAACACTAAACCTAACCCGAACCCTAACCCCTAATGACCCTAACCGTAATGACCCTAACCCTAAACCTAACCCTAACCCTAACCTTAAACCTAACCCTAACCCTAATGACCCTAACCCTAAACCTAAGCCTAACCCTAACCCCTAACCCTAATTGTAGTCCCTAACGCTAACCCTAAAGGCGCTAACCCTGAATATAACCCTAATGACCCTAACCCTAACCCTAACCCTAAGGTTAACCCTAACCCTAACCCCTAACCCTGACCCTAACCCTAACCCTAACCCTAACTCTAACCCCTAACCCTAACCCTAACTCTAACCCTAACACTAAACCCTAAGCCTAAGCCTAAGCCTAACCCTAACCCTAACCCTAACCCTAAACCCAACCAATACCCCTAACCCTAACTCAAAACCTAACCCTAACCCTAACCCCTAACACTAAACCTAATGATCCTAACCCTAACCCTAATCCTAACCCTAACCCCTAACCCTAACACCTACACCTAACACTAACCCTAACCCTAACACTAACACTAAACCTAACCCGAACCCCTAACCCTAACCGTAATGACCCTAACCCTAAACCTAACCCTAACCCTAACCTTAAACCCAACCCTAACCCTAACTCTAATGACCCTAACCCTAAACCTAAGCCTAACCCTAACCCCTAACCCTAATTGTAGTCCCTAACCCTAACCCTAAAGGCGCTAACCCTGAATCTAACCCTAATGACCCTAACCCTAACGCTAACCCTAAACCTATCCAATCCTAACCTTAACCCTGACCCTAACCGTAACCCTAACCAGAACCCTAACATTAACCCTAATGTCCATAACCAAACCCTACCCTAACCACTAACCCCTATCACAAACCCTAAACCTAACCCTAACCCTAATCCTAAGGCTAACCCTAACTATAACCCTAACCCTAACCTACCCTAAAGACTAACCCTAACCCTAAACGCTAACCCTAACCCTAACCCTAACCCTAAACCTAGCCCCTAACTCTAACCCTAACCCTAACCCTAACCTTAACCCTAACCCTAAACCTAACCTAAGCCTAATCGTACCCCTACGCTAACCCTAACCCTAAACCTAACCTAAGCCTAATCGTACCCCTACCCTAACCCTAACCCTAACCTTAAACCTAACCCCTAGCCCTAACCAACCCTAAGCCTAATGACCCTCAACCTAACCTTATCCCTAACCCCTAATCCTTACCCTAATGACCCTAACACTAATCCTAAGGACACTAAAACAGACCCTAACCCCTAACCCTAACCCCAACAAATCCTAACCCTAATGACCCTAACCCTAAGCCTAACCCTAACCCTAATTCTAACCCTTACCTTAACCCCTAAATATAACCCTAAATCCTAACCCTAACCCTAATCCTTACCCCAAACCAATCCTAAACCTAATGACCCTAACCCTAACCATAAACCTAACCCCTAATCCCAAACCCTAATGACCCTAACCCTAACCCAACACTAACCCGAACCCGAACCCTAACCCTAAACTAACCCCAACCCTAACCCTAACCCTAAACCTAAACCTAACCCTAACCCTAACCCCTAACACTAACCCTAAACCAACCCCTAACCCTAACCAACCCTAAGCCTTATGATCCTAACCCTAACCTTATCCCTAACCCCTAACCCTTACCCTAATGACTTTAACCCTAACGCTAAGTACCCTAAAACAGACCCTATCCCCTAACACTAACCCCAGCCAACCCTAACCCTAATGACCCTAACACTAAAACAAACCCTAATGACCCTAACCCTAACCCTAACTAACCCGAACTCTAATGACCCTAACCCTAACCCTAAACCTAAACCCTAACCCTAAACCTAAAGCTATTCAAACCTAACCCTTACGCCTAACCCTAATACTAACCCAAACACCTAAGCCTAACCCTAACCCTAACCTAACCGTAAACGTAACCCTAACCCTAACCCTAACCCTAACCCTAACCCTAACCCTAAACCTAAGACCTAACCCTGACCCTAATCCATACAGCAAACCAACCCTAAGCCTAATGACCCTAACCTCAACCCTAAACCTAACCCTAACCCTAACCCTAACAGTAAACCCTAAGCCTAACCCTAAGACTAAACCTAACCCTAACCCCTAACCCTGACCCTAACCCTAACCCTAACCCTAACTCTAACCCCTAACCCTAACCCTAACTCTAACCCTAACACTAAACCCTAAGCCTAAGCCTAAGCCTAACACTAACCCTAACCCTAACCCCTAACCTCTAAATATAAACCTAACCCTAACCCTAACCCTAATGACCCTAACCCTAACCTTAACCCTAACCCTTATGACCCTATCCCTAACCCTAACCCTAACACTAATGACCCTAGCCCTAATACTAACCCTAACCCTAACCCTAACCCCTAACCCAATCCTAAGGCTAACCATAACCATAACCATAACCCTAACCCTAACCCTAACCCTAACCCTAACCCTAACCCTAACCTACCCTAAAGACTAACCCTAACCCTAAACCGAACCCTAACCCTAACTCTAACCCTAACCCTAACCCTAACCCTAAACACTAACCCTAACCCTAACCCTAACCCTAAACCTAACCAATACCCCTAACCCTAACTCAAAACCTAACCCTAACAATAACCCCTAACCCTAACCCTAATGATCCTAACCCTAACCCTAATCCTAACCCTAACCCCTAACCCTAACACCTACACCTAACACTAACCCTAACACTAACAGTAAACCTAACCCGAACCCTAACCCTAACCCCTAATCCTAACCGTAATGACCCTAACCCTAAACCTAACCCTAACCCTAACCTTAAACCTAACCCTAACCCTAACCCTAATGACCCTAACCCTAAACCTAAGCCTAACCCTAACCCCTAACCCTAATTGTAGTCCCTAACCCTAACCCTAAAGGCGCTAACCCTGAATCTAACCCTAATGACCCTAACCCTAACGCTAACCCTAAACCTATCCAATCCTAACCTTAACCCTGACCCTAACCGTAACCCTAAGCAGAACCCTAACATTAACCCTAATGTCCATAACCAAAACCCTACCCTAACCACTAACCCCTATCACAAACCCTAACCCTAACCCTAATCCTAAGGCTAACCATAACTATAACCCTAACCCTAACCTACCCTAAAGACTAACCCTAACCCTAAACACTAACCCTAACCCTAACCCTAACCCTAAACCTAGCCCCTAACTCTAACCCTAACCCTAACCCTAACCTTAACCCTAACCCTAAACCTAACCTAAGCCTAATCGTACCCCTACCCTAACCCTAACCCTAAACCTAACCTAAGCCTAATCGTACCCCTACCCTAACCCTAACCCTAACCTTAAACCTAACCCCTAGCCCTAACCAACCCTAAGCCTAATGACCCTCAACCTAACCTTATCCCTAACCCCTAATCCTTACCCTAATGACCCTAACACTAATCCTAAGGACACTAAAACAGACCCTAACCCCTAACCCTAACCCCAACAAATCCTAACCCTAATGACTCTAACCCTAAGCCTAACCCTAACCCTAATTCTAACCCTTAACTTAACCCCTAACTATAACCCTAAATCCTAACCCTAACCCTAATCCTTACCCCAAACCAATCCTAAGCCTAATGACCCTAACCCTAACCATAAACCTAACCCCTAATCCCACACCCTAATGACCCTAACCCTAACCCAACACTAACCCTAACCCGAACCCTAACCCTAAACTAACCCCAACCCTAACCCTAACCCTAACCCTAAACCTAACCCTAACCCTAACCCCTAACACTAACCCTACACCAAACCCCTAACCCTAACCAACCCTAAGCCTTATGATCCTAACCCTAACCTTATCCCTAACCCCTAACCTTTACCCTAATGACTTTAACCCTAACGCTAAGTACCCTAAAACAGACCCTATCCCCTAACACTAACCCCAGCCAACCCTAACCCTAATGACCTTAACACTAAAACAAACCCTAATGACCCTAACCCTAACCCTAACCCTAACTAACCCGAACTCTAATGACCCTAACCCTAACCCTAAACCTAAACCCTAACCCTAAGCCTAAACCTATTCAAACCTAACCCTTACGCCTAACCCTAATCCTAACCCAAACACCTAAGCCTAACCCTAACCCTAATCTAACCCTAAACGTAACCCTAACCCTATCCCTAAACCTAACCCTAACCCTAACCCTAACCCTAACCCTAAACCTAACCCTAAACCTAAGACCTAACCCTAACCCTAATCCATACCGCAAACCAACCCTAAGCCTAATGACCCTAACCTCAACGCTAACCGTAACCCTAACACTAACACTAAACCCTAAACCTAACCCTAAGCCTAACCCTAACCCTAACCCCTAACCCTAACCCTAACTCTAACCCTAACCCTAACACTAAACCCTAAGTCTAACCCTAACCCTAACCCTAATCCTAACCCTAACTCTAACCCCTAACCCTAACCCTAACTCTAACCCTAACCCTAACACTAAACCCTAACACTAACACTAAACCTAACCCGAACCCTAACCCCTAATGACCCTAACCGTAATGACCCTAACCCTAAACCTAACCCTAACCCTAACCTTAAACCTAACCCTAACCCTAATGACCCTAACCCTAAACCTAAGCCTAACCCTAACCCCTAACCCTAATTGTAGTCCCTAACGCTAACCCTAAAGGCGCTAACCCTGAATATAACCCTAATGACCCTAACCCTAACCCTAACCCTAACCCTAACCCTAACCCTAAGGTTAACCCTAACCCTAACCCCTAACCCTGACCCTAACCCTAACCCTAACCCTAACTCTAACCCCTAACCCTAACCCTAACTCTAACCCTAACACTAAACCCTAAGCCTAAGCCTAAGGCTAACCCTAATCATAACCCTAACCCCTAACCTCTAAATATAAACCTAACCCTAATCCTAACCCTAATGATCCTAACCCTAACCTTAACCCTAACCCTTATGACCCTATCCCTAACCCTAACCCTAACACTAATGACCCTAGCCCTAATACTAACCCTAACCCTAACCCTAAACCCTAACCCAATCCTAAGGCTAACCATAACCATAACCCTAACCCTAACCCTAACCCTAACCCTAACCCTAACCCTAACCTACTCTAAAGACTAACCCTAACCCTAAACCTAACCCTAACCCTAACCCCTAACACTAACCCTAAACCAAACCCCTAACCCTAACCTTAACCCTAATCCTTATGACCCTATCCCTAACCCTAACCCTAACACTAATGACCCTAGCCCTAATACTAACCCTAACCCTAACCCTAAACCCTAACCCAATCCTAAGGCTAACCATAACCATAACCCTAACCCGAACCCTAACCCTAAACTAACCCCAACCCTAACCCTAACCCTAACCCTAAACCTAACCCTAACCCTAACCCCTAACACTAACCCTAAACCAAACCCCTAACCCTAACCAACCCTAAGCCTTATGATCCTAACCCTAACCTTATCCCTAACCCCTAACCTTTACCCTAATGACTTTAACCCTAACGCTAAGTACCCTAAAACAGACCCTATCCCCTAACACTAACCCCAGCCAACCCTAACCCTAATGACCTTAACACTAAAACAAACCCTAATGACCCTAACCCTAACCCTAACCCTAACTAACCCGAACTCTAATGACCCTAACCCTAACCCTAAACCTAAACCCTAACCCTAAGCCTAAACCTATTCAAACCTAACCCTTACGCCTAACCCTAATTCTAACCCAAACACCTAAGCCTAACCCTAACCCTAATCTAACCCTAAACGTAACCCTAACCCTATCCCTAACCCTAACCCTAACCCTAACCCTAACCCTAACCCTAAACCTAACCCTAAACCTAAGACCTAACCCTAACCCTAATCCATACCGCAAACCAACCCTAAGCCTAATGACCCTAACCTCAACGCTAACCCTAACCCTAACCCTAACACTAAACCCTAAGCCTAACCCTAAGCCTAACCCTAACCCTAACCCTTAACCCTAACCCTAACTCTAACCCTAACCCTAACACTAAACCCTAAGTCTAACCCTAACCCTAACCCTAATCCTAACCCTAACTCTAACCCCTAACCCTAACCCTAACTCTAACCCTAACCCTAACACTAAACCCTAACACTAACACTAAACCTAACCCGAACCCTAACCCCTAATGATCCAAACCGTAATGACCCTAAACCTAAACCTAACCCTAACCCTAACCTTAAACCTAACCCTAACCCTAATGACCCTAACCCTAAACCTAAGCCTAACCCTAACCCCTAACCCTAATTGTAGTCCCTAACACTAACCCTAAAGGCGCTAACCCTGAATATAACCCTAATGACCCTAACCCTAACCCTAACCCTAACCCTAACCCTAAGGTTAACCCTAACCCTAACCCCTAACCCTGACCCTAACCCTAACCCTAACCCTAACTCTAACCCCTAACCCTAACCCTAACTCTAACCCTAACACTAAACCCTAAGCCTAAGCCTAAGCCTAACCCTAACCATAACCCTAACCCCTAACCTCTAAATATAAACCTAACCCTAATCCTAACCCTAATGATCCTAACCCTAACCTTAACCCTAACCCTTATGACCCTATCCCTAACCCTAACCCTAACACTAATGACCCTAGCCCTAATACTAACCCTAACCCTAACCCTAAACCCTAACCCAATCCTAAGGCTAACCATAACCATAACCCTAACCCTAACTCTAACCCTAACCCTAACCTACCCTAAAGACTAACCCTAACCCTAAACCGAACCCTAACCCTAACCCTAACCCTAACCCTAACCCTAACCCTAACCCTAACCCTAAACACTAATCCTAACCCTAACCCTAACCCTAAACCTAACCAATACCCCTAACCCTAACTCAAAACCTAACCCTAACACTAACCCCTAACCCTAACCCTAATGATCCTAACCCTAACCCTAATCCTAACCCTAACCCCTAACCCTAACACCTACACCTAACACTAACCCTAACACTAACAGTAAACCTAACCCGAACCCTAACCCTAACCCCTAATCCTAACCGTAATGACCCTAACCCTAAACCTAACCCTAACCCTAACCTTAAACCTAACCCTAACCCTAACCCTAATGACCCTAACCCTAAACCTAACCCTAACCCTAACCTAACCCTAACCCTAACCCTAATGACCCTAACCCTAAACCTAAGCCTAACCCTAACCCCTAACCCTAATTGTAGTCCCTAACGCTAACCCTAAAGGCGCTAACCCTGAATCTAACCCTAATGACCCTAACCCTAACCCTAACCCTAACCCTAACCTACCCTAAAGACTAACCCTAACCCTAAACCGAACCCTAACCCTAACTCTAACCCTAACCCTAACCCTAAACACTAACCCTAACCCTAACCCTAACCCTAAACCTAGCCCCTAACCCTAACCCTAACCCTAACCCTAAACCTAACCAATACCCCTAACCCTAACTCAAAACCTAACCCTAACCCTAACCCCTAACCCTAACCCTAATGATCCTAACCCTTACCCTAATCCTAACCCTAACCCCTAACCCTAACACCTACACCTAACACTAACCCTAACACTAACACTAAACCTAACCCGAACCCTAACCCTAACCCCTAACCCTAACCGTAATGACGCTAAACCTAAACCTAAACCTAACCCTAACCTTAACCCTAACCCTAACCCTAACCCTAATGACCCTAACCCTAAACCTAAGCCTAACCCTAACCCCTAACCCTAATTGTAGTCCCTAACCCTAACCCTAAAGGCGCTAACCCTGAATCTAACCCTAATGACCCTAACCCTAACGCTAACCCTAAACCTATCCAATCCTAAACTTAACCCTGACCCTAACCGTAACCCTAACCAGAACCCTAACATTAACCCTAATGTCCATAACCAAACCCTACCCTAACCACTAACCCCTATCACAAACCCTAACCCTAACCCTAATCCTAAGGCTAACCATAACTATAACCCTAACCCTAACCCTAACCTACCCTAAAGACTAACCCTAACCCTAAACACTAACCCTAACCCTAACCCTAAACCTAGCCCCTAACTCTAACCCTAACCCTAACACTAACCTTAACCCTAACCCCAAACCTAACCTAAGCCTAATCGTACCCCTACCCTAACCCTAACCCTAAACCTAACCTAAGCCTAATCGTACCCCTACCCTAACCCTAACCCTAACCTTAAACCTAACCCCTAGCCCTAACCAACCCTAAGCCTAATGACCCTCAACCTAACCTTATCCCTAACCCCTAATCCTTACCCTAATGACCCTAACACTAATCCTAAGGACACTAAAACAGACCCTAACCCCTAACCCTAACCCCAACAAATCCTAACCCTAATGACTCTAACCCTAAGCCTAACCCTAACCCTAATTCTAACCCTTAACTTAACCCCTAACTATAACCCTAAATCCTAACCCTAACCCTAATCCTTACCCCAAACCAATCCTAAGCCTAATGACCCTAACCCTAACCATAAACCTAACCCCTAATCCCAAACCCTAATGACCCTAACCCTAACCCAACACTAACCCTAACCCGAACCCTAACCCTAAACTAACCCCAACCCTAACCCTAACCCTAACCCTAAACCTAACCCTAACCCTAACCCCTAACACTAACCCTAAACCAAACCCCTAACCCTAACCAACCCTAAGCCTTATGATCCTAACCCTAACCTTATCCCTAACCCCTAACCTTTACCCTAATGACTTTAACCCTAACGCTAAGTACCCTAAAACAGACCCTATCCCCTAACACTAACCCCAGCCAACCCTAACCCTAATGACCTTAACACTAAAACAAACCCTAATGACCCTAACCCTAACCCTAACCCTAACTAACCCGAACTCTAATGACCCTAACCCTAACCCTAAACCTAAACCCTAACCCTAAGCCTAAACCTATTCAAACCTAACCCTTACGCCTAACCCTAATCCTAACCCAAACACCTAAGCCTAACCCTAACCCTAATCTAACCCTAAACGTAACCCTAACCCTATCCCTAACCCTAACCCTAACCCTAACCCTAACCCTAACCCTAAACCTAACCCTAA
>NC_134418.1:49065181-49102681 GCF_030867145.1 Opisthocomus hoazin | reverse complement strand
TAACCCTAAACCGAACCCTAACCCTAACTCTAACCCTAACCCTAACCCTAACCCTAACCCTAAACACTAACCCTAACCCTAACCCTAACCCTAACCCTAACCCTGAACCTAAACCTAACCAATACCCCTAACCCTAACTCAAAACCTAACCCTAACACTAACCCCTAACCCTAACCCTAATGATCCTAACCCTAACCCTAATCCTAACCCTAACCCCTAACCCTAACACCTACACCTAACACTAACCCTAACACTAACACTAAACCTAACCCGAACCCTAACCCTAACCCCTAATCCTAACCGTAATGACCCTAACCCTAAACCTAACCCTAACCCTAACATTAAAGCTGCCCCTAACCCTAACCCTAATGACCCTAACCCTAAACCCAAGCCTAACCCTAACCCCTAACCCTAACTGTAGTCCCTAACCCTAACCCTAAAGGCGCTAACCCTGAATCTAACCCTAATGACCCTAACCCTAACGCTAACCCTAAACCTATCCAATCCTAACCTTAACCCTGACCCTAACCGTAACCCTAACCAGAACCCTAATATTAACCCTAATGTCCATAACCAAACCCTACCCTAACCACTAACCCCTATCACAAACCCTAACCCTAACCCTAATCCTAAGGCTAACCATAACTATAACCCTAACCCTAACCCTAACCTACCCTAAAGACTAACCCTAACCCTAAACACTAACCCTAACCCTAACCCTAAACCTAGCCCCTAACTCTAACCCTAACCCTAACCCTAACCTTAACCCTAACCCTAAACCTAACCTAAGCCTAATCGTACCCCTACCCTAACCCTAACCCTAAACCTAACCTAAGCCTAATCGTACCCCTACCCTAACCCTAACCCTAACCTTAAACCTAACCCCTAGCCCTAACCAACCCTAAGCCTAATGACCCTCAACCTAACCTTATCCCTAACCCCTAATCCTTACCCTAATGACCCTAACACTAATCCTAAGGACACTAAAACAGACCCTAACCCCTAACCCTAACCCCAACAAATCCTAACCCTAATGACCCTAACCCTAAGCCTAACCCTAACCCTAATTCTAACCCTTACCTTAACCCCTAACTATAACCCTAAATCCTAACCCTAACCCTAATCCTTACCCCAAACCAATCCTAAGCCTAATGACCCTAACCCTAACCATAAACCTAACCCCTAATCCCAAACCCTAATGACCCTAACCCTAACCCAACACTAACCCGAACCCGAACCCTAACCCTAAACTAACCCCAACCCTAACCCTAACCCTAACCCTAAACCTAACCCTAACCCTAACCCCTAACACTAACCCTAAACCAACCCCTAACCCTAACCAACCCTAAGCCTTATGATCCTAACCCTAACCTTATCCCTAACCCCTAACCCTTACCCTAATGACTTTAACCCTAACGCTAAGTACCCTAAAACAGACCCTATCCCCTAACACTAACCCCAGCCAACCCTAACCCTAATGACACTAACACTAAAACAAACCCTAATGACCCTAACCCTAACCCTAACTAACCCGAACTCTAATGACCCTAACCCTAACCCTAAACCTAAACCCTAACCCTAACCCTAAACCTATTCAAACCTAACCCTTACGCCTAACCCTAATCCTAACCCAAACACCTAAGCCTAACCCTAACCCTAACCTAACCCTAAACGTAACCCTAACTCTAACCCTAACCCTAACCCTAACCCTAACCCTAACCCTAACCCTAACCCTAACCCTAACCCTAACCCTAAACCTAAGACCTAACCCTAACCCTAATCCATACCGCAAACCAACCCTAAGCCTAATGACCCTAACCTCAACCCTAACCCTAACCCTAACCCTAACCCTAACCATAACCCCTACACCTAACCCTAACTCTAACCCTAATCCTAACACTAAACCCTAAGTCTAACCCTAAACCTAACCCTAATCCTAACCCTAACTCTAACCCCTAACCCTAACCCTAACTCTAACCCTAACCCTAACACTAAACCCTAACACTAACACTAAACCTAACCCGAACCCTAACCCCTAACCCTAACCGTAATGACCCTAACCCTAAACCTAACCCTAACCCTAACCTTAACCCTAACCCTAACCCTAATGACCCTAACCCTAAACCTAAGCCTAACCCTAACCCCTAACCCTAATTGTAGTCCCTAACGCTAACCCTAAAGGCGCTAACCCTGAATATAACCCTAATGACCCTAACCCTAACGCTAACCCTAAACCTATCCAATCCTAACCTTAACCCTGACCCTAACCGTAACCCTAACCAGAACCCTAACATTAACCCTAATGTCCATAACCAAACCCTAGCCTAACCACTAACCCCTATCACAAACCCTAACCCTAACCCTAACCCTAACCCTAACCCTAACCCTAACACCTAACCCTAACCGTAATGACCCTAACCCTAACCCTAAACCTATTCAAACCTAACCCTTACGCCTAGCCCTAATACTAACCCAAACACCTAACCCTAACCCTAACCCTAACCCTAAACCCTAACCCAATCCTAAGGCTAACCATAACCATAACTCTAACCCTAACCCTAACCCTAACCCTAACCCTAACCCTAACCTACCGTAAAGACTAACCCTAACCCTAAACCGAACCCTAACCCTAACTCTAACCCTAACCCTAACCCTAACCCTAACCCTAAACACTAACCCTAACCCTAACCCTAACCCTAACCCTAACCCTGAACCTAAACCTAACCAATACCCCTAACCCTAACTCAAAACCTAACCCTAACACTAACCCCTAACCCTAACCCTAATGATCCTAACCCTAACCCTAATCCTAACCCTAACCCCTAACCCTAACACCTACACCTAACACTAACCCTAACACTAACACTAAACCTAACCCGAACCCTAACCCTAACCCCTAATCCTAACCGTAATGACCCTAACCCTAAACCTAACCCTAACCCTAACATTAAAGCTGCCCCTAACCCTAACCCTAATGACCCTAACCCTAAACCCAAGCCTAACCCTAACCCCTAACCCTAACTGTAGTCCCTAACCCTAACCCTAAAGGCGCTAACCCTGAATCTAACCCTAATGACCCTAACCCTAACGCTAACCCTAAACCTATCCAATCCTAACCTTAACCCTGACCCTAACCGTAACCCTAACCAGAACCCTAATATTAACCCTAATGTCCATAACCAAACCCTACCCTAACCACTAACCCCTATCACAAACCCTAACCCTAACCCTAATCCTAAGGCTAACCATAACTATAACCCTAACCCTAACCCTAACCTACCCTAAAGACTAACCCTAACCCTAAACACTAACCCTAACCCTAACCCTAAACCTAGCCCCTAACTCTAACCCTAACCCTAACCCTAACCTTAACCCTAACCCTAAACCTAACCTAAGCCTAATCGTACCCCTACCCTAACCCTAACCCTAAACCTAACCTAAGCCTAATCGTACCCCTACCCTAACCCTAACCCTAACCTTAAACCTAACCCCTAGCCCTAACCAACCCTAAGCCTAATGACCCTCAACCTAACCTTATCCCTAACCCCTAATCCTTACCCTAATGACCCTAACACTAATCCTAAGGACACTAAAACAGACCCTAACCCCTAACCCTAACCCCAACAAATCCTAACCCTAATGACCCTAACCCTAAGCCTAACCCTAACCCTAATTCTAACCCTTACCTTAACCCCTAACTATAACCCTAAATCCTAACCCTAACCCTAATCCTTACCCCAAACCAATCCTAAGCCTAATGACCCTAACCCTAACCATAAACCTAACCCCTAATCCCAAACCCTAATGACCCTAACCCTAACCCAACACTAACCCGAACCCGAACCCTAACCCTAAACTAACCCCAACCCTAACCCTAACCCTAACCCTAAACCTAACCCTAACCCTAACCCCTAACACTAACCCTAAACCAACCCCTAACCCTAACCAACCCTAAGCCTTATGATCCTAACCCTAACCTTATCCCTAACCCCTAACCCTTACCCTAATGACTTTAACCCTAACGCTAAGTACCCTAAAACAGACCCTATCCCCTAACACTAACCCCAGCCAACCCTAACCCTAATGACACTAACACTAAAACAAACCCTAATGACCCTAACCCTAACCCTAACTAACCCGAACTCTAATGACCCTAACCCTAACCCTAAACCTAAACCCTAACCCTAACCCTAAACCTATTCAAACCTAACCCTTACGCCTAACCCTAATCCTAACCCAAACACCTAAGCCTAACCCTAACCCTAACCTAACCCTAAACGTAACCCTAACTCTAACCCTAACCCTAACCCTAACCCTAACCCTAACCCTAACCCTAACCCTAACCCTAACCCTAACCCTAAACCTAAGACCTAACCCTAACCCTAATCCATACCGCAAACCAACCCTAAGCCTAATGACCCTAACCTCAACCCTAACCCTAACCCTAACCCTAACCCTAACCATAACCCCTACACCTAACCCTAACTCTAACCCTAATCCTAACACTAAACCCTAAGTCTAACCCTAAACCTAACCCTAATCCTAACCCTAACTCTAACCCCTAACCCTAACCCTAACTCTAACCCTAACCCTAACACTAAACCCTAACACTAACACTAAACCTAACCCGAACCCTAACCCCTAACCCTAACCGTAATGACCCTAACCCTAAACCTAACCCTAACCCTAACCTTAACCCTAACCCTAACCCTAATGACCCTAACCCTAAACCTAAGCCTAACCCTAACCCCTAACCCTAATTGTAGTCCCTAACGCTAACCCTAAAGGCGCTAACCCTGAATATAACCCTAATGACCCTAACCCTAACGCTAACCCTAAACCTATCCAATCCTAACCTTAACCCTGACCCTAACCGTAACCCTAACCAGAACCCTAACATTAACCCTAATGTCCATAACCAAACCCTAGCCTAACCACTAACCCCTATCACAAACCCTAACCCTAACCCTAACCCTAACCCTAACCCTAACCCTAACACCTAACCCTAACCGTAATGACCCTAACCCTAACCCTAAACCTATTCAAACCTAACCCTTACGCCTAGCCCTAATACTAACCCAAACACCTAAGCCTAACCCTAACCCTAACCTAACCCTAAACATAACCCTAACCCTATGCCTAACCCTAACCCTAACCCTAAACCTAGGACCTAACCCTGACCCTAATCCATACAGCAAACCAACCCTAAGCCTAATGACCCTAACCTCAACCCTAACCCTAACCCTAACCCTAACCCTAACAGTAAACCCTAAGCCTAACTCTAAGCCTAAACCTAACCCTAACCCCTAACCCTGACCCTAACCCTAACCCTAACTCTAACTCTAACCCCTAACCCTAACCCTAACTCTAACCCTAACACTAAACCCTAAGCCTAAGCCTAAGCCTAAGCCTAACCCTAACCCTAACCCCTAACCTCTAAATATAAACATAACCCTAATCCTAACCCTAATGACCCTAACCCTAACCTTAACCCTAACCCTCATGACCCTATCCCTAACCCTAACCCTAACACTAATGACCCTAGCCCTAATACTAACCCTAACCCTAACCCTAACCAATAACAAAATCCTAAGTCTAACCATAACCCTAACCCTAACACTAACTCTAAACCGAACCCTAACCCTAACCCTAACCCTAACCTACCCTAAAGACTAATCCTAACCCTAAACCAAACCCTAACCCTAACTCTAACCCTAACCCTAACCCTAACCCTAAACACTAACCCTAACCCTAACCCTAAACCTAACCAATACCCCTAACCCTAAGTCAAAACCTAACCCTAACCCTAACCCTAACCCTAACCCTAACCCTAACCCTAAACACTAACCCTAACCCTAAACCTAAACAATACCCCTAACCCTAACTCAAAACCTAACCCTAACACTAACCCCTAAACCTAATGATCCTAACCCTAACCCTAATCCTAACCCTAACCCCTAACCCTAACACCTACACCTAACACTAACCCTAACACTAACACTAAACCTAACCCGAACCCTAACCCTAACCCCTAACCCTAACCGTAATGACCCTAACCCTAAACCTAACCCTAACCCTAACCTTAAACCTAACCCTAACCCTAACCCTAATGACCCTAACCCTAAACCCAAGCCTAACCCTAACCCCTAACCCTAATTGTAGTCCCTAACCCTAACCCTAAAGGCGCTAACCCTGAATCTAACCCTAATGACCCTAACCCTAACGCTAACCCTAAACCTATCCAATCCTAACCTTAACCCTGACCCTAATCGTAACCCTAACCAGAACCCTAACATTAACCCTAATGTCCATAACCAAACCCTACCCTAACCACTAACCCCTATCACAAACCCTAACCCTAACCCTAACCCTAATCCTAAGGCTAACCATAACTATAACCCTAACCCTAACCCTAACCTACCCTAAAGACTAACCCTAACCCTAAACACTAACCCTAACCCTAACCCTAAACCTAGCCCCTAACTCTAACCCTAACCCTAACCCTAACCTTAACCCTAACCCTAAACCTAACCTAAGCCTAATCGTACCCCTACCCTAACCCTAACCCTAAACCTAACCTAAGCCTAATCGTACCCCTACCCTAACCCTAACCCTAACCTTAAACCTAACCCCTAGCCCTAACCAACCCTAAGCCTAATGACCCTCAACCTAACCTTATCCCTAACCCCTAATCCTTACCCTAATGACCCTAACACTAATCCTAAGGACACTAAAACAGACCTTAACCCCTAACCCTAACCCCAGCCAACCCTAACCCTAATGACCCTAACACTAAAACAAACCCTAATGACCCTAACCCTAACCCTAACCCTAACTAACCCGAACTCTAATGACCCTAACCCTAACCCTAAACCTAAACCCTAACCCTAACCCTAAACCTATTCAAACCTAACCCTTACGCCTAACCCTAATTCTAACCCAAACACCTAAGCCTAACCCTAACCCTAACCTAACCCTAAACGTAACCCTAACCCTATCCCTAACCCTAACCCTAACCCTAACCCTAACCCTAAACCTAAGACCTAACCCTAACCATAATCCATACCGCAAACCAACCCTAAGCCTAATGACCCTAACCTCAACCCTAACCCTAACCCTAACACTAAACCCTAAGCCTAACCCTAAGCCTAACCCTAACCCTAACCCCTAACCCTAACTCTAACCGTAATCCTAACACTAAACCCTAAGTCTAACCCTAACTCTAACCCTAATCCTAACCCTAACTCGAACCCCTAACCCTAATCCTAACCCTAATGACCCTAACCCTAACACTAAACCCTAACACTAACACTAAACCTAACCCGAACCCTAACCCCTAATGACCCTAACCGTAATGACCCTAACCCTAAACCTAACCCTAACCCTAACCTTAACCCTAACCCTAACCCTAATGACCCTAACCCTAAACCTAAGCCTAACCCTAACCCCTAACCCTAATTGTAGTCCCTAACGCAAACCCTAAAGGCGCTAACCCTGAACATAACCCTAATGACCCTAACCCTAACGCTAACCCTAAACCTATCCAATCCTAACCTTAACCCTGACCCTAACCGTAACCCTAACCAGAACCCTAACATTAACCCTAATGTCCATAACCAAACCCTACCCTAACCACTAACCCCTATCACAAACCCTAACCCTAACCCTAACCCTAACCCTAACACCTAACCCTAACCGTAATGACCCTAACCCTAACCCTAACCCTAAACCTATTCAAACCTAACCCTTACGCCTAGCCCTAATCCTAACCCAAACACCTAAGCCTAACCCTAACCCTAACCTAACCCTAAACGTAACCCTAACCCTATCCCTAACCCTAACCCTAACCCTAACCCTAAACCTAGGACCTAACCCTGACCCTAATCCATACAGCAAACCAACCCTAAGCCTAATGACCCTAACCTCAACCCTAACCCTAACCCTAACCCTAACCCTAACCCTAACAGTAAACCCTAAGCCTAACCCTAAACCTAAACCTAACCCTAACCCCTAACCCTGACCCTAACCCTAACCCTAACTCTAACTCTAACCCCTAACCCTAACCCTAACTCTAACCCTAACACTAAACCCTAAGCCTAAGCCTAAGCCTAACCCTAACCCTAACCCTAACCCCTAACCTCTAAATATAAACCTAACCCTAATCCTAACCCTAATGACCCTAACCCTAACCTTAACCCTAACCCTTATGACCCTATCCCTAACCCTAACCCTAACACTAATGACCCTAGCCCTAATACTAACCCTAACCCTAACCCTAACCCCTAACCCAATCCTAAGGCTAACCATAACCCTAACCCTAACCCTAACCCTAACCTACCCTAAAGACTAACCCTAACCCTAAACTAAACCCTAACCCTAACTCTAACCCTAACCCTAACCCTAACCCTAAACACTAACCCTAACCCTAACCCTAACCCTAAACCTAACCAATACCCCTAACCCTAACTCAAAACCTAACCCTAACCCTAACCCCTAACCCTAACCCTAATGATCCTAACCCTAACCCTAATCCTAACCCTAACCCCTAACCCTAACACCTACACCTAACACTAACCCTAACACTAACACTAAACCTAACCCGAACCCCTAACCCTAACCGTAATGACCCTAACCCTAAACCTAACCCTAAACCTAACCTTAAACCTGCCCCTAACCCTAACCCTAATGACCCTAACCCTAAACCTAAGCCTAACCCTAACCCCTAACCCTAATTGTAGTCCCTAACCCTAACCCTAAAGGCGCTAACCCGGAATCTAACCCTAATGACCCTAACCCTAACGCTAACCCTAAACCTATCCAATCCTAACCTTAACCCTGACCCTAACCGTAACCCTAACCAGAACCCTAACATTAACCCTAATGTCCATAACCAAACCCTACCCTAACCACTAACCCCTATCACAAACCCTAAACCTAACCCTAACCCTAATCCTAAGGCTAACCATAACTATAACCCTAACCCTAACCCTAACCTACCCTAAAGACTAACCCTAACCCTAAACACTAACCCTAACCCTAACCCTAAACCTAGCCCCTAACTCTAACCCTAACCCTAACCCTAACCTTAACCCTAACCCTAAACCTAACCTAAGCCTAATCGTACCCCTACCCTAACCCTAACCCTAAACCTAACCTAAGCCTAATCGTACCCCTACCCTAACCCTAACCCTAACCTTAAACCTAACCCCTAGCCCTAACCAACCCTAAGCCTAATGACCCTCAACCTAACCTTATCCCTAACCCCTAATCCTTACCCTAATGACCCTAACACTAATCCTAAGGACACTAAAACAGACCCTAACCCCTAACCCTAACCCCAACAAATCCTAACCCTAATGACCCTAACCCTAAGCCTAACCCTAACCCTAATTCTAACCCTTAACTTAACCCCTAACTATAACCCTAAATCCTAACCCTAACCCTAATCCTTACCCCAAACCAATCCTAAGCCTAATGACCCTAACCCTAACCATAAACCTAACCCCTAATCCCAAACCCTAATGACCCTAACCGTAACCCAACACTAACCCGAACCCGAACCCTAACCCTAAACTAACCCCAACCCTAACCCTAACCCTAACCCTAAACCTAACCCTAACCCTAACCCCTAACACTAACCCTAAACCAACCCCTAACCCTAACCAACCCTAAGCCTTATGATCCTAACCCTAACCTTATCCCTAACCCCTAACCCTTACCCTAATGACTTTAACCCTAACGCTAAGTACCCTAAAACAGACCCTATCCCCTAACACTAACCCCAGCCAACCCTAACCCTAATGACACTAACACTAAAACAAACCCTAATGACCCTAACCCTAACCCTAACTAACCCGAACTCTAATGACCCTAACCCTAACCCTAAACCTAAACCCTAACCCTAACCCTAAACCTATTCAAACCTAACCCTTACGCCTAACCCTAATCCTAACCCAAACACCTAAGCCTAACCCTAACCCTAACCTAACCCTAAACGTAACCCTAACTCTAACCCTAACCCTAACCCTAACCCTAACCCTAACCCTAACCCTAACCCTAACCCTAACCCTAAACCTAAGACCTAACCCTAACCCTAATCCATACCGCAAACCAACCCTAAGCCTAATGACCCTAACCTCAACCCTAACCCTAACCCTAACCCTAACCCTAACCATAACCCCTACACCTAACCCTAACTCTAACCCTAATCCTAACACTAAACCCTAAGTCTAACCCTAAACCTAACCCTAATCCTAACCCTAACTCTAACCCCTAACCCTAACCCTAACTCTAACCCTAACCCTAACACTAAACCCTAACACTAACACTAAACCTAACCCGAACCCTAACCCCTAACCCTAACCGTAATGACCCTAACCCTAAACCTAACCCTAACCCTAACCTTAACCCTAACCCTAACCCTAATGACCCTAACCCTAAACCTAAGCCTAACCCTAACCCCTAACCCTAATTGTAGTCCCTAACGCTAACCCTAAAGGCGCTAACCCTGAATATAACCCTAATGACCCTAACCCTAACGCTAACCCTAAACCTATCCAATCCTAACCTTAACCCTGACCCTAACCGTAACCCTAACCAGAACCCTAACATTAACCCTAATGTCCATAACCAAACCCTAGCCTAACCACTAACCCCTATCACAAACCCTAACCCTAACCCTAACCCTAACCCTAACCCTAACCCTAACACCTAACCCTAACCGTAATGACCCTAACCCTAACCCTAAACCTATTCAAACCTAACCCTTACGCCTAGCCCTAATACTAACCCAAACACCTAAGCCTAACCCTAACCCTAACCTAACCCTAAACATAACCCTAACCCTATGCCTAACCCTAACCCTAACCCTAAACCTAGGACCTAACCCTGACCCTAATCCATACAGCAAACCAACCCTAAGCCTAATGACCCTAACCTCAACCCTAACCCTAACCCTAACCCTAACCCTAACAGTAAACCCTAAGCCTAACTCTAAGCCTAAACCTAACCCTAACCCCTAACCCTGACCCTAACCCTAACCCTAAATCTAACTCTAACCCCTAACCCTAACCCTAACTCTAACCCTAACACTAAACCCTAAGCCTAAGCCTAAGCCTAACCCTAACCCTAACCCTAACCCCTAACCTCTAAATATAAACATAACCCTAATCCTAACCCTAATGACCCTAACCCTAACCTTAACCCTAACCCTTATGACCCTATCCCTAACCCTAACCCTAACACTAATGACCCTAGCCCTAATACTAACCCTAACCCTAACCCTAACCCCTAACAAAATCCTAAGTCTAACCATAACCCTAACCCTAACACTAACCCTAAACCGAACCCTAACCCTAACCCTAACCCTAACCTACCCTAAAGACTAATCCTAACCCTAAACCAAACCCTAACCCTAACTCTAACCCTAACCCTAACCCTAACCCTAAACACTAACCCTAACCCTAACCCTAAACCTAACCAATACCCCTAACCCTAAGTCAAAACCTAACCCTAACCCTAACCCTAACCCTAACCCTAACCCTAACCCTAAACACTAACCCTAACCCTAAACCTAACCAATACCCCTAACCCTAACTCAAAACCTAACCCTAACACTAACCCCTAAACCTAATGATCCTAACCCTAACCCTAATCCTAACCCTAACCCCTAACCCTAACACCTACACCTAACACTAACCCTAACACTAACACTAAACCTAACCCGAACCCTAACCCTAACCCCTAACCCTAACCGTAATGACCCTAACCCTAAACCTAACCCTAACCCTAACCTTAAACCTAACCCTAACCCTAACCCTAATGACCCTAACCCTAAACCCAAGCCTAACCCTAACCCCTAACCCTAATTGTAGTCCCTAACCCTAACCCTAAAGGCGCTAACCCTGAATCTAACCCTAATGACCCTAACCCTAACGCTAACCCTAAACCTATCCAATCCTAACCTTAACCCTGACCCTAACCGTAACCCTAACCAGAACCCTAACATTAACCCTAATGTCCATAACCAAACCCTACCCTAACCACTAACCCCTATCACAAACCCTAACCCTAACCCTAACCCTAATCCTAAGGCTAACCATAACTATAACCCTAACCCTAACCCTAACCTACCCTAAAGACTAACCCTAACCCTAAACACTAACCCTAACCCTAACCCTAAACCTAGCCCCTAACTCTAACCCTAACCCTAACCCTAACCTTAACCCTAACCCTAAACCTAACCTAAGCCTAATCGTACCCCTACCCTAACCCTAACCCTAAACCTAACCTAAGCCTAATCGTACCCCTACCCTAACCCTAACCCTAACCTTAAACCTAACCCCTAGCCCTAACCAACCCTAAGCCTAATGACCCTCAACCTAACCTTATCCCTAATCCCTAATCCTTACCCTAATGACCCTAACACTAATCCTAAGGACACTAAAACAGACCTTAACCCCTAACCCTAACCCCAGCCAACCCTAACCCTAATGACCCTAACACTAAAACAAACCCTAATGACCCTAACCCTAACCCTAACCCTAACTAACCCGAACTCTAATGACCCTAACCCTAACCCTAAACCTAAACCCTAACCCTAACCCTAAACCTATTCAAACCTAACCCTTACGCCTAACCCTAATTCTAACCCAAACACCTAAGACTAACCCTAACCCTAACCCCTAACCCTAACTCTAACCGTAATCCTAACACTAAACCCTAAGTCTAACCCTAACCCTAACCCTAATCCTAACCCTAACTCGAACCCCTAACCCTAATCCTAACCCTAATGACCCTAACCCTAACACTAAACCCTAACACTAACACTAAACCTAACCCGAACCCTAAACCCTAATGACCCTAACCGTAATGACCCTAACCCTAAACCTAACCCTAACCCTAACCTTAACCCTAACCCTAACCCTAATGACCCTAACCCTAAACCTAAGCCTAACCCTAACCCCTAACCCTAATTGTAGTCCCTAACGCAAACCCTAAAGGCGCTAACCCTGAACATAACCCTAATGACCCTAACCCTAACGCTAACCCTAAACCTATCCAATCCTAACCTTAACCCTGACCCTAACCGTAACCCTAACCAGAACCCTAACATTAACCCTAATGTCCATAACCAAACCCTACCCTAACCACTAACCCCTATCACAAACCCTAACCCTAACCCTAACCCTAACCCTAACACCTAACCCTAACCGTAATGACCCTAACCCTAACCCTAACCCTAAACCTATTCAAACCTAACCCTTACGCCTAGCCCTAATCCTAACCCAAACACCTAAGCCTAACCCTAACCCTAACCTAACCCTAAACGTAACCCTAACCCTATCCCTAACCCTAACCCTAACCCTAACCCTAAACCTAGGACCTAACCCTGACCCTAATCCATACAGCAAACCAACCCTAAGCCTAATGACCCTAACCTCAACCCTAACCCTAACCCTAACCCTAACCCTAACCCTAACAGTAAACCCTAAGCCTAACCCTAAACCTAAACCTAACCCTAACCCCTAACCCTGACCCTAACCCTAACCCTAACTCTAACTCTAACCCCTAACCCTAACCCTAACTCTAACCCTAACACTAAACCCTAAGCCTAAGCCTAAGCCTAACCCTAACCCTAACCCTAACCCCTAACCTCTAAATATAAACCTAACCCTAATCCTAACCCTAATGACCCTAACCCTAACCTTAACCCTAACCCTTATGACCCTATCCCTAACCCTAACCCTAACACTAATGACCCTAGCCCTAATACTAACCCTAACCCTAACCCTAACCCCTAACCCAATCCTAAGGCTAACCATAACCCTAACCCTAACCCTAACCCTAACCTACCCTAAAGACTAACCCTAACCCTAAACTAAACCCTAACCCTAACTCTAACCCTAACCCTAACCCTAAACCTAGCCCCTAACTCTAACCCTAACCCTAACCCTAACCTTAACCCTAACCCTAAACCTAACCTAAGCCTAATCGTACCCCTACCCTAACCCTAACCCTAAACCTAACCTAAGCCTAATCGTACCCCTACCCTAACCCTAACCCTAACCTTAAACCTAACCCCTAGCCCTAACCAACCCTAAGCCTAATGACCCTCAACCTAACCTTATCCCTAACCCCTAATCCTTACCCTAATGACCCTAACACTAATCCTAAGGACACTAAAACAGACCCTAACCCCTAACCCTAACCCCAACAAATCCTAACCCTAATGACCCTAACCCTAAGCCTAACCCTAACCCTAATTCTAACCCTTAACTTAACCCCTAACTATAAACCTAAATCCTAACCCTAACCCTAATCCTTACCCCAAACCAATCCTAAGCCTAATGACCCTAACCCTAACCATAAACCTAACCCCTAATCCCAAACCCTAATGACCCTAACCCTAACCCAACAGTAACCCTAACCCGAACCCTAACCCTAAACTAACCCCAACCCTAACCCTAACCCTAACCCTAACAGTAAACCCTAAGCCTAACCCTAAGCCTAAACCTAACCCTAACCCCTAACCCTGACCCTAACCCTAACCCTAACTCTAACTCTAACCCCTAACCCTAACCCTAACTCTAACCCTAACACTAAACCCGAAGCCTAAGCCTAAGCCTAACCCTAACCCTAACCCTAACCCCTAACCTCTAAATATAAACCTAACCCTAATCCTAACCCTAATGACCCTAACCCTAACCTTAACCCTAACCCTTATGACCCTATCCCTAACCCTAACCCTAACACTAATGACCCTAGCCCTAATACTAACCCTAACCCTAACCCTAACCCCTAACCCAATCCTAAGGCTAACCATAACCCTAACCCTAACCCTAACCCTAACCTACACTAAAGACTAACCCTAACCCTAAACTAAAGCCTAACCCTAACTCTAACCCTAACCCTAACCCTAACCCTAAACACTAACCCTAACCCTAACCCTAACCCTAAACCTAACCAATACCCCTAACCCTAACTCAAAACCTAACCCTAACCCTAACCCCTAACCCTAACCCTAATGATCCTAACCCTAACCCTAATCCTAACCCTAACCCCTAACCCTAACACCTACACCTAACACTAACCCTAACACTAACACTAAACCTAACCCGAACCCCTAACCCTAACCGTAATGACCCTAACCCTAAACCTAACCCTAACCCTAACCTTAAACCTAACCCTAACCCTAACCCTAATGACCCTAACCCTAAACCTAAGCCTAACCCTAACCCCTAACCCTAATTGTAGTCCCTAACCCTAACCCTAAAGGCGCTAACCCTGAATCTAACCCTAATGACCCTAACCCTAACGCTAACCCTAAACCTATCCAATCCTAACCTTAACCCTGACCCTAACCGTAACCCTAACCAGAACCCTAACATTAACCCTAATGTTCATAACCAAACCCTACCCTAAACACTAACCCCTATCACAAACCCTAAACCTAACCCTAACCCTAATCCTAAGGCTAACCATAACTATAACCCTAACCCTAACCTACCCTAAAGACTAAACCTAACCCTAAACACTAACCCTAACCCTAACCCTAAACCTAGCCCCTAACTCTAACCCTAACCCTAACCCTAACCTTAACCCTAACCCTAAACCTAACCTAAGCCTAATCGTACCCCTACCCTAACCCTAACCCTAAACCTAACCTAAGCCTAATCGTACCCCTACCCTAACCCTAACCCTAACCTTAAACCTAACCCCTAGCCCTAACCAACCCTAAGCCTAATGACCCTCAACCTAACCTTATCCCTAACCCCTAATCCTTACCCTAATGACCCTAACACTAATCCTAAGGACACTAAAACAGACCCTAACCCCTAACCCTAACCCCAACAAATCCTAACCCTAATGACCCTAACCCTAAGCCTAACCCTAACCCTAATTCTAACCCTTAACTTAACCCCTAACTATAACCCTAAATCCTAACCCTAACCCTAATCCTTACCCCAAACCAATCCTAAGCCTAATGACCCTAACCCTAACCATAAACCTAACCCCTAATCCCAAACCCTAATGACCCTAACCCTAACCCAACACTAACCCGAACCCGAACCCTAACCCTAAACTAACCCCAACCCTAACCCTAACCCTAACCCTAAACCTAACCCTAACCCTAACCCCTAACACTAACCCTAAACCAACCCCTAACCCTAACCAACCCTAAGCCTTATGATCCTAACCCTAACCTTATCCCTAACCCCTAACCCTTACCCTAATGACTTTAACCCTAACGCTAAGTACCCTAAAACAGACCCTATCCCCTAACACTAACCCCAGCCAACCCTAACCCTAATGACACTAACACTAAAACAAACCCTAATGACCCTAACCCTAACCCTAACTAACCCGAACTCTAATGACCCTAACCCTAACCCTAAACCTAAACCCTAACCCTAACCCTAAACCTATTCAAACCTAACTCTTACGCCTAACCCTAATCCTAACCCAAACACCTAAGCCTAACCCTAACCCTAACCTAACCCTAAACGTAACCCTAACTCTAACCCTAACCCTAACCCTAACCCTAACCCTAACCCTAACCCTAACCCTAACCCTAACCCTAACCCTAACCCTAAACCTAAGACCTAACCCTAACCCTAATCCATACCGCAAACCAACCCTAAGCCTAATGACCCTAACCTCAACCCTAACCCTAACCCTAACCCTAACCCTAACCATAACCCCTACACCTAACCCTAACTCTAACCCTAATCCTAACACTAAACCCTAAGTCTAACCCTAAACCTAACCCTAATCCTAACCCTAACTCTAACCCCTAACCCTAACCCTAACTCTAACCCTAACCCTAACACTAAACCCTAACACTAACACTAAACCTAACCCGAACCCTAACCCCTAACCCTAACCGTAATGACCCTAACCCTAAACCTAACCCTAACCCTAACCTTAACCCTAACCCTAACCCTAATGACCCTAACCCTAAACCTAAGCCTAACCCTAACCCCTAACCCTAATTGTAGTCCCTAACGCTAACCCTAAAGGCGCTAACCCTGAATATAACCCTAATGACCCTAACCCTAACGCTAACCCTAAACCTATCCAATCCTAACCTTAACCCTGACCCTAACCGTAACCCTAACCAGAACCCTAACATTAACCCTAATGTCCATAACCAAACCCTAGCCTAACCACTAACCCCTATCACAAACCCTAACCCTAACCCTAACCCTAACCCTAACCCTAACACCTAACCCTAACCGTAATGACCCTAACCCTAACCCTAAACCTATTCAAACCTAACCCTTACGCCTAGCCCTAATACTAACCCAAACACCTAAGCCTAACCCTAACCCTAACCTAACCCTAAACATAACCCTAACCCTATGCCTAACCCTAACCCTAACCCTAAACCTAGGACCTAACCCTGACCCTAATCCATACAGCAAACCAACCCTAAGCCTAATGACCCTAACCTCAACCCTAACCCTAACCCTAACCCTAACCCTAACAGTAAACCCTAAGCCTAACTCTAAGCCTAAACCTAACCCTAACCCCTAACCCTGACCCTAACCCTAACCCTAAATCTAACTCTAACCCCTAACCCTAACCCTAACTCTAACCCTAACACTAAACCCTAAGCCTAAGCCTAAGCCTAACCCTAACCCTAACCCTAACCCCTAACCTCTAAATATAAACATAACCCTAATCCTAACCCTAATGACCCTAACCCTAACCTTAACCCTAACCCTTATGACCCTATCCCTAACCCTAACCCTAACACTAATGACCCTAGCCCTAATACTAACCCTAACCCTAACCCTAACCCCTAACAAAATCCTAAGTCTAACCATAACCCTAACCCTAACACTAACCCTAAACCGAACCCTAACCCTAACCCTAACCCTAACCTACCCTAAAGACTAATCCTAACCCTAAACCAAACCCTAACCCTAACTCTAACCCTAACCCTAACCCTAACCCTAAACACTAACCCTAACCCTAACCCTAAACCTAACCAATACCCCTAACCCTAAGTCAAAACCTAACTCTAACCCTAACCCTAACCCTAACCCTAACCCTAACCCTAAACACTAACCCTAACCCTAAACCTAACCAATACCCCTAACCCTAACTCAAAACCTAACCCTAACACTAACCCCTAAACCTAATGATCCTAACCCTAAAACTAATCCTAACCCTAACCCCTAACCCTAACACCTACACCTAACACTAACCCTAACACTAACACTAAACCTAACCCGAACCCTAACCCTAACCCCTAACCCTAACCGTAATGACCCTAACCCTAAACCTAACCCTAACCCTAACCTTAAACCTAACCCTAACCCTAACCCTAATGACCCTAACCCTAAACCCAAGCCTAACCCTAACCCCTAACCCTAATTGTAGTCCCTAACCCTAACCCTAAAGGCGCTAACCCTGAATCTAACCCTAATGACCCTAACCCTAACGCTAACCCTAAACCTATCCAATCCTAACCTTAACCCTGACCCTAACCGTAACCCTAACCAGAACCCTAACATTAACCCTAATGTCCATAACCAAACCCTACCCTAACCACTAACCCCTATCACAAACCCTAACCCTAACCCTAACCCTAATCCTAAGGCTAACCATAACTATAACCCTAACCCTAACCCTAACCTACCCTAAAGACTAACCCTAACCCTAAACACTAACCCTAACCCTAACCCTAAACCTAGCCCCTAACTCTAACCCTAACCCTAACCCTAACCTTAACCCTAACCCTAAACCTAACCTAAGCCTAATCGTACCCCTACCCTAACCCTAACCCTAAACCTAACCTAAGCCTAATCGTACCCCTACCCTAACCCTAACCCTAACCTTAAACCTAACCCCTAGCCCTAACCAACCCTAAGCCTAATGACCCTCAACCTAACCTTATCCCTAACCCCTAATCCTTACCCTAATGACCCTAACACTAATCCTAAGGACACTAAAACAGACCTTAACCCCTAACCCTAACCCCAGCCAACCCTAACCCTAATGACCCTAACACTAAAACAAACCCTAATGACCCTAACCCTAACCCTAACCCTAACTAACCCGAACTCTAATGACCCTAACCCTAACCCTAAACCTAAACCCTAACCCTAACCCTAAACCTATTCAAACCTAACCCTTACGCCTAACCCTAATTCTAACCCAAACACCTAAGCCTAACCCTAACCCTAACCCCTAACCCTAACTCTAACCGTAATCCTAACACTAAACCCTAAGTCTAACCCTAACCCTAACCCTAATCCTAACCCTAACTCGAACCCCTAACCCTAATCCTAACCCTAATGACCCTAACCCTAACACTAAACCCTAACACTAACACTAAACCTAACCCGAACCCTAACCCCTAATGACCCTAACCGTAATGACCCTAACCCTAAACCTAACCCTAACCCTAACCTTAACCCTAACCCTAACCCTAATGACCCTAACCCTAAACCTAAGCCTAACCCTAACCCCTAACCCTAATTGTAGTCCCTAACGCAAACCCTAAAGGCGCTAACCCTGAACATAACCCTAATGACCCTAACCCTAACGCTAACCCTAAACCTATCCAATCCTAACCTTAACCCTGACCCTAACCGTAACCCTAACCAGAACCCTAACATTAACCCTAATGTCCATAACCAAACCCTACCCTAACCACTAACCCCTATCACAAACCCTAACCCTAACCCTAACCCTAACCCTAACACCTAACCCTAACCGTAATGACCCTAACCCTAACCCTAACCCTAAACCTATTCAAACCTAACCCTTACGCCTAGCCCTAATCCTAACCCAAACACCTAAGCCTAACCCTAACCCTAACCTAACCCTAAACGTAACCCTAACCCTATCCCTAACCCTAACCCTAACCCTAAACCTAGGACCTAACCCTGACCCTAATCCATACAGCAAACCAACCCTAAGCCTAATGACCCTAACCTCAACCCTAACCCTAACCCTAACCCTAACCCTAACCCTAACAGTAAACCCTAAGCCTAACCCTAAACCTAAACCTAACCCTAACCCCTAACCCTGACCCTAACCCTAACCCTAACTCTAACTCTAACCCCTAACCCTAACCCTAACTCTAACCCTAACACTAAACCCTAAGCCTAAGCCTAAGCCTAACCCTAACCCTAACCCTAACCCCTAACCTCTAAATATAAACCTAACCCTAATCCTAACCCTAATGACCCTAACCCTAACCTTAACCCTAACCCTTATGACCCTATCCCTAACCCTAACCCTAACACTAATGACCCTAGCCCTAATACTAACCCTAACCCTAACCCTAACCCCTAACCCAATCCTAAGGCTAACCATAACCCTAACCCTAACCCTAACCCTAACCTACCCTAAAGACTAACCCTAACCCTAAACTAAACCCTAACCCTAACTCTAACCCTAACCCTAACCCTAACCCTAAACACTAACCCTAACCCTAACCCTAACCCTAAACCTAACCAATACCCCTAACCCTAACTCAAAACCTAACCCTAACCCTAACCCCTAACCCTAACCCTAATGATCCTAACCCTAACCCTAATCCTAACCCTAACCCCTAACCCTAACACCTACACCTAACACTAACCCTAACACTAACACTAAACCTAACCCGAACCCCTAACCCTAACCGTAATGACCCTAACCCTAAACCTAACCCTAAACCTAACCTTAAACCTGCCCCTAACCCTAACCCTAATGACCCTAACCCTAAACCTAAGCCTAACCCTAACCCCTAACCCTAATTGTAGTCCCTAACCCTAACCCTAAAGGCGCTAACCCGGAATCTAACCCTAATGACCCTAACCCTAACGCTAACCCTAAACCTATCCAATCCTAACCTTAACCCTGACCCTAACCGTAACCCTAACCAGAACCCTAACATTAACCCTAATGTCCATAACCAAACCCTACCCTAACCACTAACCCCTATCACAAACCCTAAACCTAACCCTAACCCTAATCCTAAGGCTAACCATAACTATAACCCTAACCCTAACCCTAACCTACCCTAAAGACTAACCCTAACCCTAAACACTAACCCTAACCCTAACCCTAAACCTAGCCCCTAACTCTAACCCTAACCCTAACCCTAACCTTAACCCTAACCCTAAACCTAACCTAAGCCTAATCGTACCCCTACCCTAACCCTAACCCTAAACCTAACCTAAGCCTAATCGTACCCCTACCCTAACCCTAACCCTAACCTTAAACCTAACCCCTAGCCCTAACCAACCCTAAGCCTAATGACCCTCAACCTAACCTTATCCCTAACCCCTAATCCTTACCCTAATGACCCTAACACTAATCCTAAGGACACTAAAACAGACCCTAACCCCTAACCCTAACCCCAACAAATCCTAACCCTAATGACCCTAACCCTAAGCCTAACCCTAACCCTAATTCTAACCCTTAACTTAACCCCTAACTATAAACCTAAATCCTAACCCTAACCCTAATCCTTACCCCAAACCAATCCTAAGCCTAATGACCCTAACCCTAACCATAAACCTAACCCCTAATCCCAAACCCTAATGACCCTAACCCTAACCCAACAGTAACCCTAACCCGAACCCTAACCCTAAACTAACCCCAACCCTAACCCTAACCCTAACCCTAACAGTAAACCCTAAGCCTAACCCTAAGCCTAAACCTAACCCTAACCCCTAACCCTGACCCTAACCCTAACCCTAACTCTAACTCTAACCCCTAACCCTAACCCTAACTCTAACCCTAACACTAAACCCGAAGCCTAAGCCTAAGCCTAACCCTAACCCTAACCCTAACCCCTAACCTCTAAATATAAACCTAACCCTAATCCTAACCCTAATGACCCTAACCCTAACCTTAACCCTAACCCTTATGACCCTATCCCTAACCCTAACCCTAACACTAATGACCCTAGCCCTAATACTAACCCTAACCCTAACCCTAACCCCTAACCCAATCCTAAGGCTAACCATAACCCTAACCCTAACCCTAACCCTAACCTACACTAAAGACTAACCCTAACCCTAAACTAAAGCCTAACCCTAACTCTAACCCTAACCCTAACCCTAACCCTAAACACTAACCCTAACCCTAACCCTAACCCTAAACCTAACCAATACCCCTAACCCTAACTCAAAACCTAACCCTAACCCTAACCCCTAACCCTAACCCTAATGATCCTAACCCTAACCCTAATCCTAACCCTAACCCCTAACCCTAACACCTACACCTAACACTAACCCTAACACTAACACTAAACCTAACCCGAACCCCTAACCCTAACCGTAATGACCCTAACCCTAAACCTAACCCTAACCCTAACCTTAAACCTAACCCTAACCCTAACCCTAATGACCCTAACCCTAAACCTAAGCCTAACCCTAACCCCTAACCCTAATTGTAGTCCCTAACCCTAACCCTAAAGGCGCTAACCCTGAATCTAACCCTAATGACCCTAACCCTAACGCTAACCCTAAACCTATCCAATCCTAACCTTAACCCTGACCCTAACCATAACCCTAACCAGAACCCTAACATTAACCCTAATGTCCATAACCAAACCCTACCCTAAACACTAACCCCTATCACAAACCCTAAACCTAACCCTAACCCTAATCCTAAGGCTAACCATAACTATAACCCTAACCCTAACCTACCCTAAAGACTAAACCTAACCCTAAACACTAACCCTAACCCTAACCCTAAACCTAGCCCCTAACTCTAACCCTAACCCTAACCCTAACCTTAACCCTAACCCTAAACCTAACCTAAGCCTAATCGTACCCCTACCCTAACCCTAACCCTAAACCTAACCTAAGCCTAATCGTACCCCTACCCTAACCCTAACCCTAACCTTAAACCTAACCCCTAGCCCTAACCAACCCTAAGCCTAATGACCCTCAACCTAACCTTATCCCTAACCCCTAATCCTTACCCTAATGACCCTAACACTAATCCTAAGGACACTAAAACAGACCCTAACCCCTAACCCTAACCCCAACAAATCCTAACCCTAATGACCCTAACCCTAAGCCTAACCCTAACCATAATTCTAACCCTTAACTTAACCCCTAACTATAACCCTAAATCCTAACCCTAACCCTAATCCTTACCCCAAACCAATCCTAAGCCTAATGACCCTAACCCTAACCATAAACCTAACCCCTAATCCCAAACCCTAATGACCCTAACCCTAACCCAACAGTAACCCTAACCCGAACCCTAACCCTAAACTAACCCCAACCCTAACCCTAATCCTAAACCTAACCCTAACCCTAACCCCTAACACTAACCCTAAACCAAACCCCTAACCCTAACCAACCCTAAGCCTTATGATCCTAACCCTAACCTTATCCCTAACCCCTAACCCTTACCCTAATGACTTTAACCCTAACGCTAAGTACCCTAAAACAGACCCTATCCCCTAACACTAACCCCAGCCAACCCTAACCCTAATGACCCTAACACTAAAACAAACCCTAATGACCCTAACCCTAACCCTAACCCTAACTAACCCGAACTCTAATGACCCTAACCCTAACCCTAAACCTAAACCCTAACCCTAACCCTAAACCTATTCAAACCTAACCCTTAAGCCTAACTCTAATCCTAACCCAAACACCTAAGCCTAACCCTAACCCTAACCTAACCCTAAACCCTAAGCCTAACCCTAAGCCTAACCCTAACCCTAACCCCTAACCCTAACCCTAACTCTAACCCTAACCCTAACACTAAACCCTAAGTCTAACCCTAACCCTAACCCTAATCCTAACCCTAACTCTAACCCTAACCCTAACACTAAACCCTAACACTAACACTAAACCTAACCCGAACCCTAACCCCTAACCCTAACCGTAATGACCCTAACCCTAAAACTAACCCTAACCCTAACCTTAACCCTAACCCTAACCCTAATGACCCTAACCCTAAACCTAAGCCTAACCCTAACCCCTAACCCTAATTGTAGTCCCTAACGCTAACCCTAAAGGCGCTAACCCTGAATATAACCCTAATGACCCTAACCCTAACGCTAACCCTAAACCTATCCAATCCTAACCTTAACCCTGACCCTAACCGTAACCCTAACCAGAACCCTAACATTAACCCTAATGTCCATAACCAAACCCTACCCTAACCACTAACCCCTATCACAAACCCTAACCCTAACCCTAACCCTAACCCTAACACCTAACCCTAACCGTAATGACCCTAACCCTAACCCTAACCCTAAACCTATTCAAACCTAACCCTTACGCCTAGCCCTAATCCTAACCCAAACACCTAAGCCTAACCCTAACCCTAACCTAACCCTAACCCTATCCCTAACCCTAACGCTAACCCTAACCCTAACCCTAACCCTAAACCTAGGACCTAACCCTGACCCTAATCCATACAGCAAACCAACCCTAAGCCTAATGACCCTAACCTCAACCCTAACCCTAACCCTAACCCTAACCCTAACAGTAAACCCTAAGCCTAACCCTAAGCCTAAACCTAACCCTAACCCCTAACCCTGACCCTAACCCTAACCCTAACTCTAACTCTAACCCCTAACCCTAACCCTAACTCTAACCCTAACCCTAACACTAAACCCAAAGCCTAAGCCTAACCCTAACCCTAACCCTAACCCCTAACCTCTAAATATAAACCTAACCCTAATCATAACCCTAATGACCCTAACCCTAACCTTAACCCTAACCCTTATGACCCTATCCCTAACCCTAACCCTAACACTAATGACCCTAGCCCTAATACTAACCCTAACCCTAACCCTAACCCCTAACCCAATCCTAAGGCTAACCATAACCCTAACCCTAACCCTAACCCTAACCTACCCTAAAGACTAACCCTAACCCTAAACTAAACCCTAACCCTAACTCTAACCCTAACCCTAACCCTAACCCTAAACACTAACCCTAACCCTAACCCTAAACCTAAACCTAACCAATACCCCTAACCCTAACTCAAAACCTAACCCTAACCCTAACCCCTAACCCTAACCCTAATGATCCTAACCCTAACCCTAATCCTAACCCTAACCCCTAACCCTAACACCTACACCTAACACTAACCCTAACACTAACACTAAACCTAACCCGAACCCCTAACCCTAACCGTAATGACCCTAACCCTAAACCTAACCCTAACCCTAACCTTAAACATAACCCTAACCCTAACCCTAATGACCCTAACCCTAAACCTAAGCCTAACCCTAACCCCTAACCCTAATTGTAGTCCCTAACCCTAACCCTAAAGGCGCTAACCCTGAATCTAACCCTAATGACCCTAACCCTAACGCTAACCCTAAACCTATCCAATCCTAACCTTAACCCTGACCCTAACCGTAACCCTAACCAGAACCCTAACATTAACCCTAATGTCCATAACCAAACCCTACCCTAACCACTAACCCCTATCACAAACCCTAACCCTAACCCTAACCCTAATCCTAAGGCTAACCATAACTATAACCCTAACCCTAACCCTAACCTACCCTAAAGACTAACCCTAACCCTAAACACTAACCCTAACCCTAACCCTAACCCTAAACCTAGCCCCTAACTCTAACCCTAACCTTAACCCTAACCCTAAACCTAACCTAAGCCTAATCGTACCCCTACCCTAACCCTAACCCTAAACCTAACCTAAGCCTAATCGTACCCATACCCTAACCCTAACCCTAACCTTAAACCTAACCCCTAGCCCTAACCAACCCTAAGCCTAATGACCCTCAACCTAACCTTATCCCTAACCCCTAATCCTTACCCTAATGACCCTAACACTAATCCTAAGGACACTAAAACAGACCCTAACCCCTAACCCTAACCCCAACAAATCCTAACCCTAATGACCCTAACCCTAAGCCTAACCCTAACCCTAATTCTAACCCTTACCTTAACCCCTAACTATAACCCTAAATCCTAACCCTAACCCTAATCCTTACCCCAAATCAATCCTAAGCCTAATGACCCTAACCCTAACCATAAACCTAACCCCTAATCCCAAACCCTAATGACCCTAACCCTAACCCAACACTAACCCTAACCCGAACCCTAACCCTAAACTAACCCCAACCCTAACCCTAATCCTAAACCTAACCCTAACCCTAACCCCTAACACTAACCCTAAACCAAACCCCTAACCCTAACCAACCCTAAGCCTTATGATCCTAACCCTAACCTTATCCCTAACCCGTAACCCTTACCCTAATGACTTTAACCCTAACGCTAAGTACCCTAAAACAGACCCTATCCCCTAACACTAACCCCAGCCAACCCTAACCCTAATGACCCTAACACTAAAACAAACCCTAATGACCCTAACCCTAACCCTAACCCTAACTAACCCGAACTCTAATGACCCTAACCCTAACCCTAAACCTAAACCCTAACCCTAACCCTAAACCTATTCAAACCTAACCCTTAAGCCTAACTCTAATCCTAACCCAAACACCTAAGCCTAACCCTAACCCTAACCTAACCCTAAACGTAACCCTCACCCTAACCCTAACCCTAACCCTAACCCTAACCCTAACCCTAACCCTAACCCTAAACCTAAGACCTAACCCTAACCCTAATCCATACCGCAAACCAACCCTAAGCCTAATGACCCTAACCTCAACATCAACGCTAACCATAAGCCTAACCCTAACACTAAACCCTAAGTCTAACCCTAACCCTAACCCTAATCCTAACCCTAACTCTAACCCTAACCCTAACACTAAACCCTAAGCCTAAACCTAAGCCTAACCCTAACCCCTAACCTCTAAATATAAACCTAACACTAATCCTAACCCTAATGACCCTAACCCTAACCTTAACCATAACCCTTACGACACTATCCCTAACCCTAACCCTAACACTAATGACCCTAGCCCTAATACTAACCCTAACCCTAACCCTAACCCCTAACCCAATCCTAAGGCTAACCATAACCATAACCCTAACCCTAACCCTAACCCTAACCCTAACCCTAACCCTAACCCTAACCCTTACGCCTAACCCTAATTCTAACCCAAACACCTAAGCCTAACCCTAACCCTAACCTAACCCTAAACGTAACCCTAACCCTATCCCTAACCCTAACCCTAACCCTAACCCTAACCCTAACCCTAAACCTAAGACCTAACCCTAACCATAATCCATACCGCAAACCAACCCTAAGCCTAATGACCCTAACCTCAACCCTAACCCTAACCCTAACACTAAACCCTAAGCCTAACCCTAAGCCTAACCCTAACCCTAACCCCTAACCCTAACTCTAACCGTAATCCTAACACTAAACCCTAAGTCTAACCCTAACCCTAACCCTAATCCTAACCCTAACTCGAACCCCTAACCCTAATCCTAACCCTAATGACCCTAACCCTAACACTAAACCCTAACACTAACACTAAACCTAACCCGAACCCTAACCCCTAATGACCCTAACCGTAATGACCCTAACCCTAAACCTAACCCTAACCCTAACCTTAACCCTAACCCTAACCCTAATGACCCTAACCCTAAACCTAAGCCTAACCCTAACCCCTAACCCTAATTGTAGTCCCTAACGCAAACCCTAAAGGCGCTAACCCTGAACATAACCCTAATGACCCTAACCCTAACGCTAACCCTAAACCTATCCAATCCTAACCTTAACCCTGACCCTAACCGTAACCCTAACCAGAACCCTAACATTAACCCTAATGTCCATAACCAAACCCTACCCTAACCACTAACCCCTATCACAAACCCTAACCCTAACCCTAACCCTAACCCTAACACCTAACCCTAACCGTAATGACCCTAACCCTAACCCTAACCCTAAACCTATTCAAACCTAACCCTTACGCCTAGCCCTAATCCTAACCCAAACACCTAAGCATAACCCTAACCCTAACCTAACCCTAAACGTAACCCTAACCCTATCCCTAACCCTAACCCTAACCCTAACCCTAAACCTAGGACCTAACCCTGACCCTAATCCATACAGCAAACCAACCCTAAGCCTAATGACCCTAACCTCAACCCTAACCCTAACCCTAACCCTAACCCTAACAGTAAACCCTAAGCCTAACCCTAAACCTAAACCTAACCCTAACCCCTAACCCTGACCCTAACCCTAACCCTAACTCTAACTCTAACCCCTAACCCTAACCCTAACTCTAACCCTAACACTAAACCCTAAGCCTAAGCCTAAGCCTAACCCTAACCCTAACCCTAACCCCTAACCTCTAAATATAAACCTAACCCTAATCCTAACCCTAATGACCCTAACCCTAACCTTAACCCTAACCCTTATGACCCTATCCCTAACCCTAACCCTAACACTAATGACCCTAGCCCTAATACTAACCCTAACCCTAACCCTAACCCCTAACCCAATCCTAAGGCTAACCATAACCCTAACCCTAACCCTAACCCTAACCTACCCTAAAGACTAACCCTAACCCTAAACTAAACCCTAACCCTAACTCTAACCCTAACCCTAACCCTAACCCTAAACACTAACCCTAACCCTAACCCTAACCCTAAACCTAACCAATACCCCTAACCCTAACTCAAAACCTAACCCTAACCCTAACCCCTAACCCTAACCCTAATGATCCTAACCCTAACCCTAATCCTAACCCTAACCCCTAACCCTAACACCTACACCTAACACTAACCCTAACACTAACACTAAACCTAACCCGAACCCCTAACCCTAACCGTAATGACCCTAACCCTAAACCTAACCCTAACCCTAACCTTAAACCTAACCCTAACCCTAACCCTAATGACCCTAACCCTAAACCTAAGCCTAACCCTAACCCCTAACCCTAATTGTAGTCCCTAACCCTAACCCTAAAGGCGCTAACCCTGAATCTAACCCTAATGACCCTAACCCTAACGCTAACCCTAAACCTATCCAATCCTAACCTTAACCCTGACCCTAACCGTAACCCTAACCAGAACCCTAACATTAACCCTAATGTCCATAACCAAACCCTACCCTAAACACTAACCCCTATCACAAACCCTAAACCTAACCCTAACCCTAATCCTAAGGCTAACCATAACTATAACCCTAACCCTAACCTACCCTAAAGACTAAACCTAACCCTAAACACTAACCCTAACCCTAACCCTAAACCTAGCCCCTAACTCTAACCCTAACCCTAACCCTAACCTTAACCCTAACCCTAAACCTAACCTAAGCCTAATCGTACCCCTACCCTAACCCTAACCCTAAACCTAACCTAAGCCTAATCGTACCCCTACCCTAACCCTAACCCTAACCTTAAACCTAACCCCTAGCCCTAACCAACCCTAAGCCTAATGACCCTCAACCTAACCTTATCCCTAACCCCTAATCCTTACCCTAATGACCCTAACACTAATCCTAAGGACACTAAAACAGACCCTAACCCCTAACCCTAACCCCAACAAATCCTAACCCTAATGACCCTAACCCTAAGCCTAACCCTAACCATAATTCTAACCCTTAACTTAACCCCTAACTATAACCCTAAATCCTAACCCTAACCCTAATCCTTACCCCAAACCAATCCTAAGCCTAATGACCCTAACCCTAACCATAAACCTAACCCCTAATCCCAAACCCTAATGACCCTAACCCTAACCCAACAGTAACCCTAACCCGAACCCTAACCCTAAACTAACCCCAACCCTAACCCTAATCCTAAACCTAACCCTAACCCTAACCCCTAACACTAACCCTAAACCAAACCCCTAACCCTAACCAACCCTAAGCCTTATGATCCTAACCCTAACCTTATCCCTAACCCCTAACCCTTACCCTAATGACTTTAACCCTAACGCTAAGTACCCTAAAACAGACCCTATCCCCTAACACTAACCCCAGCCAACCCTAACCCTAATGACCCTAACACTAAAACAAACCCTAATGACCCTAACCCTAACCCTAACCCTAACTAACCCGAACTCTAATGACCCTAACCCTAACCCTAAACCTAAACCCTAACCCTAACCCTAAACCTATTCAAACCTAACCCTTAAGCCTAACTCTAATCCTAACCCAAACACCTAAGCCTAACCCTAACCCTAACCTAACCCTAAACCCTAAGACTAACCCTAAGCCTAACCCTAACCCTAACCCCTAACCCTAACCCTAACTCTAACCCTAACCCTAACACTAAACCCTAAGTCTAACCCTAACCCTAACCCTAATCCTAACCCTAACTCTAACCCTAACCCTAACACTAAACCCTAACACTAACACTAAACCTAACCCGAACCCTAACCCCTAACCCTAACCGTAATGACCCTAACCCTAAACCTAACCCTAACCCTAACCTTAACCCTAACCCTAACCCTAATGACCCTAACCCTAAACCTAAGCCTAACCCTAACCCCTAACCCTAATTGTAGTCCCTAACGCTAACCCTAAAGGCGCTAACCCTGAATATAACCCTAATGACCCTAACCCTAACGCTAACCCTAAACCTATCCAATCCTAACCTTAACCCTGACCCTAACCGTAACCCTAACCAGAACCCTAACATTAACCCTAATGTCCATAACCAAACCCTACCCTAACCACTAACCCCTATCACAAACCCTAACCCTAACCCTAACCCTAACCCTAACACCTAACCCTAACCGTAATGACCCTAACCCTAACCCTAACCCTAAACCTATTCAAACCTAACCCTTACGCCTAGCCCTAATCCTAACCCAAACACCTAAGCCTAACCCTAACCCTAACCTAACCCTAACCCTATCCCTAACCCTAACGCTAACCCTAACCCTAACCCTAACCCTAAACCTAGGACCTAACCCTGACCCTAATCCATACAGCAAACCAACCCTAAGCCTAATGACCCTAACCTCAACCCTAACCCTAACCCTAACCCTAACCCTAACAGTAAACCCTAAGCCTAACCCTAAGCCTAAACCTAACCCTAACCCCTAACCCTGACCCTAACCCTAACCCTAACTCTAACTCTAACCCCTAACCCTAACCCTAACTCTAACCCTAACACTAAACCCGAAGCCTAAGCCTAAGCCTAACCCTAACCCTAACCCTAACCCCTAACCTCTAAATATAAACCTAACCCTAATAATAACCCTAATGACCCTAACCCTAACCTTAACCCTAACCCTTATGACCCTATCCCTAACCCTAACCCTAACACTAATGACCCTAGCCCTAATACTAACCCTAACCCTAACCCTAACCCCTAACCCAATCCTAAGGCTAACCATAACCCTAACCCTAACCCTAACCCTAACCTACCCTAAAGACTAACCCTAAACCTAAACTAAACCCTAACACTAACTCTAACCCTAACCCTAACCCTAACCCTAAACACTAACCCTAACCCTAACCCTAAACCTAAACCTAACCAATACCCCTAACCCTAACTCAAAACCTAACCCTAACCCTAACCCCTAACCCTAACCCTAATGATCCTAACCCTAACCCTAATCCTAACCCTAACCCCTAACCCTAACACCTACACCTAACACTAACCCTAACACTAACACTAAACCTAACCCGAACCCCTAACCCTAACCGTAATGACCCTAACCCTAAACCTAACCCTAAACCTAACCTTAAACATAACCCTAACCCTAACCCTAATGACCCTAACCCTAAACCTAAGCCTAACCCTAACCCCTAACCCTAATTGTAGTCCCTAACCCTAACCCTAAAGGCGCTAACCCTGAATCTAACCCTAATGACCCTAACCCTAACGCTAACCCTAAACCTATCCAATCCTAACCTTAACCCTGACCCTAACCGTAACCCTAACCAGAACCCTAACATTAACCCTAATGTCCATAACCAAACCCTACCCTAACCACTAACCCCTATCACAAACCCTAACCCTAACCCTAACCCTAATCCTAAGGCTAACCCTAACTATAACCCTAACCCTAACCTACCCTAAAGACTAACCCTAACCCTAAACACTAACCCTAACCCTAACCCTAAACCTAGCCCCTAACTCTAACCCTAACCCTAACCCTAACCTTAACCCTAACCCTAAACCTAACCTAAGCCTAATCGTACCCCTACCCTAACCCTAACCCTAAACCTAAACTAAGCCTAATCGTACCCCTACTCTAACCCTAACCCTAACCTTAAACCTAACCCCTAGCCCTAACCAACCCTAAGCCTAATGACCCTCAACCTAACCTTATCCCTAACCCCTAATCCTTACCCTAATGACCCTAACACTAATCCTAAGGACACTAAAACAGACCCTAACCCCTAACCCTAACCCCAACAAATCCTAACCCTAATGACCCTAACCCTAAGCCTAACCCTAACCCTAATTCTAACCCTTAACTTAACCCCTAACTATAACCCTAAATCCTAACCCTAACCCTAATCCTTACCCCAAACCAATCCTAAGCCTAATGACCCTAACCCTAACCATAAACCTAACCCCTAATCCCAAACCCTAATGACCCTAACCCTAACCCAACAGTAACCCTAACCCGAACCCTAACCCTAAACTAACCCCAACCCTAACCCTAATCCTAAACCTAACCCTAACCCTAACCCCTAACACTAACCCTAAACCAAACCCCTAACCCTAACCAACCCTAAGCCTTATGATCCTAACCCTAACCTTATCCCTAACCCGTAACCCTTACCCTAATGACTTTAACCCTAACGCTAAGTACCCTAAAACAGACCCTATCCCCTAACACTAACCCCAGCCAACCCTAACCCTAATGACCCTAACACTAAAACAAACCCTAATGACCCTAACCCTAACCCTAACCCTAACTAACCCGAACTCTAATGACCCTAACCCTAACCCTAAACCTAAACCCTAACCCTAACCCTAAACCTATTCAAACCTAACCCTTAAGCCTAACTCTAATCCTAACCCAAACACCTAAGCCTAACCCTAACCCTAACCTAACCCTAAACGTAACCCTCACCCTAACCCTAACCCTAACCCTAACCCTAACCCTAACCCTAACCCTAACCCTAACCCTAAACCTAAGACCTAACCCTAACCCTAATCCATACCGCAAACCAACCCTAAGCCTAATGACCCTAACCTCAACCTCAACGCTAACCATAAGCCTAACCCTAACACTAAACCCTAAGTCTAACCCTAACCATAACCCTAATCCTAACCCTAACTCTAACCCCTAACCCTAACACTAACTCTAACCCTAACCCTAACACTAAACCCTAAGCCTAAACCTAAGCCTAACCCTAACCCCTAACCTCTAAATATAAACCTAACACTAATCCTAACCCTAATGACCCTAACCCTAACCCTAACCCTAACCCTAACCCCTAACCCTAACCCTAATGATCCTAACCCTAACCCTAACCCTAACCCTAAACCCTAACCCTAACCCTTACACCTAACACTAACACTAAACCTAACCCGAACCCTAACCCCTAACCCTAACCGTAACGACCCTAACCCTAAACCTAACCCTAACCCTAACCTTAAACCTAACCCTAACCCTAATGACCCTAACCCTAAACCTAAGCCTAACCCTAACCCCTAACTCTAATTGCAGTCCCTAACGCTAACCCTAAAGGCGCTTACCATGAATATAACCCTAATGACCCTAACCCTAACGCTAACCCTAAACCTATCCAATCCTAACCTTAACCCTGACCCTAACCGTAACCCTAACCAGAACCCTAACATTAACCCTAATGTCCATAATCAAACCCTACCCTAACCACTAACCCCTATCACAAACCCTAACCCTAACCCTAACCCTAACCCTAACCCTAACCCCTAACCCTAACCGTAATGACCCTAACCCTAACCCTAACCCTAACCCCTAACACTAACCCTAAACCAAACCCCTAACCCTAACCAACCCTAAGCCTTATGATCCTAACCCTAACCTTATCCCTAACCCTTAACCCTTACCCTAATGACTTTAACCCTAACGCTAAGTACCCTAAAACAGACCCTATCCCCTAACACTAACCCCAGCCAACCCTAACCCTAATGACCCTAACACTAAAACAAACCCTAATGACCCTAACCCTAACCCTAACTAACCCGAACTCTAATGACCCTAACCCTAACCCTAAACCTAAACCCTAACCCTAACCCTAAACCTATTCAAACCTAACCCTTACGCCTAACCCTAATCCTAACCCAAACACCTAAGCCTAACCCTAACCCTAACCTAACCCTAAACGTAACCCTAACCCTATCCCTAACCCTAACCCTAACCCTAACCCTAAACCTAAGACCTAACCCTGACCCTAATCCATACCGCAAACCAACCCTAAGCCTAATGACCCTAACCTCAACCCTAACCCTAACCCTAACTCTTACACTAAACCCTAAGCCTAAGCCTAACCCTAACCCTAACCCTAACCCTAACTCTAACCCCTAACCCTAACTCTAAGTCTAACCCTAACACTAAACCCTAAGCCTAAGCCTAAGCCTAAGCCTAACCCTAACACTAACCCCTAAACTCTAAATATAAAGCTAACCCCAATACTAACCCTAATGACCCTAACCCTAAACTTAACCCTTACCCTCACGACCCTATCCCTAACCGTAACCCTAACACTAATGACCCTAGCCCTAATACTAACCATAACCCTAACCCCTAACCCCTAACCCAATCCTAAGGCTAACCATAACCATAACCCTAACCCTAACCCTAACCCTAACCCTAACCCTAACCCTAACCTACCCTAAAGACTAACCCTAACGCTAAACCGAACCCTAACCCTAACTCTAACCCTAACCCTAACCCTAACCCTAACCCTAAACCTAACCAATACCCCTAACCCTAACTCAAAACCTAACACTAACCCTAATCCTAACCCCTAACCCTAACCCTAATGATCCCAACCCTTACCCTAATCCTAACCCTAACCCCTAACCCTAACCCCTACGCCTAACACTAACCCTAACACTAACACTAAACCTAACCCGAACCCTAACCCTAACCCCTAACCCTAACCTTAATGACCCTAACCCTAAACCTAACCCTAACCTTAATCCTAACCCTAACCCTAGCCCTAATGACCCTAACCCTAAACCTAAGCCTAACCCTAACCCCTAACCCTAATTGTAGTCCCTAACCCTAACCCTAAAGGCGCTAACCCTGAATCTAACCCTAATGACCCTAACCCTAACGCTAACCCTAAACCTATCCAATCCTAACCTTAACCCTGACCCTAACCGTAACCCTAACCAGAACCCTAACATTAACCCTAATGTCCATAACCAAACCCTACCCTAACCACTAACCCCTATCACAAACCCTAACCCTAACCCTAACCCTAATCCTAAGGCTAACCATAACTATAACCCTAACCCTAACCCTAACCTACCCTAAAGACTAACCCTAACCCTAAACACTAACCCTAACCCTAACCCTAAACCTAGCCCCTAACTCTAACCCTAACCCTAACCCTAACCTTAACCCTAACCCTTATGACCCTATCCCTAACCCTAACCCTAACACTAATGACCCTAGCCCTAATACTAACCCTAACCCTAACCCTAACCCCTAACCCAATCCTAAGGCTGACCCTAACCCTAACCCTAACCCTAACCCTAACCCTAACCCTAACCCTAACCCTAACCCTAACCCTAACCTACCCTAAAGACTAACCCTAACCCTAAACCGAACCCTAACCCTAACTCTAACCCTAACCCTAACCCTAACCCTAAACACTAACCCTAACCCTAACCCTAACCCTAAACCTAACCAATACCCCTAACCCTAACTCAAAACCTAACCCTAACACTAACCCCTAACCCTAACCCTAATGATCCTAACCCTAACCCTAATCCTAACCCTAACCCCTAACCCTAACACCTACACCTAACACTAACCCTAACACTAACACTAAACCTAACCCGAACCCTAACCCTAACCCCTAACCCTAACCGTAATGACCCTAACCCTAAACCTAACCCTAAACCTAACCTTAAACCTACCCCTAACCCTAACCCTAATGACCCTAACCCTAAACCTAAGCCTAACCCTAACCCCTAACCCTAATTGTAGTCCCTAACCCTAACCCTAAAGGCGCTAACCCTGAATCTAACCCTAATGACCCTAACCCTAACGCTAACCCTAAACCTATCCAATCCTAACCTTAACCCTGACCCTAACCATAACCCTAACCAGAACCCTAACATTAACCCTAATGTCCATAACCAAACCCTACCCTAACCACTAACCCCTATCACAAACCCTAACCCTAACCCTAACCCTAATCCTAAGGCTAACCATAACTATAACCCTAACCCTAACCCTAACCTACCCTAAAGACTAACCCTAACCCTAAACACTAACCCTAACCCTAACCCTAAACCTAACCTAAGCCTAATCGTACCCCTACCCTAACCCTAACCCTAAACCTAGCCTAAGCCTAATCGTACCCCTACCCTAACCCTAACCCTAACCTTAAACCTAACCCCTAGCCCTAACCAACCCTAAGCCTAATGACCCTCAACCTAACCTTATCCCTAACCCCTAATCCTTACCCTAATGACCCTAACACTAATCCTAAGGACACTAAAACAGACCCTAACCCCTAACCCCAACCCCAACAAATCCTAACCCTAATGACCCTAACCCTAAGCCTAACCCTAACCCTAATTCTAACCCTTACCTTAACCCTAACTATAACCCTAAATCCTAACCCTAACCCTAATCCTTATCCCAAACCAATCCTAAGCCTAATGACCCTAACCCTAACCATAAACCTAACCCCTAATCCCAAACCCTAATGACCCTAACCCTAACCCAACACTAACCCGAACCCGAACCCTAACCCTAAACTAACCCCAACCCTAACCCTAACCCTAACCCTAAACCTAACCCTAACCCTAACCCCTAACACTAACCCTAAACCAAACCCCTAACCCTAACCAACCCTAAGCCTTATGATCCTAACCCTAACCTTATCCCTAACCCCTAACCCTTACCCTAATGACTTTAACCCTAACGCTAAGTACCCTAAAACAGACCCTATCCCCTAACACTAACCCCAGCCAACCCTAACCCTAATGACCCTAACACTAAAACAAACCCTAATGACCCTAACCCTAACCCTAACCCTAACTAACCCGAACTCTAATGACCCTAACCCTAACCCTAAACCTAAACCCTAACCCTAACCCTAAACCTATTCAAACCTAACTCTTACGCCTAACCCTAATACTAACCCAAACACCTAAGCCTAACCCTAAACCTAACCTAACCCTAAACGTAACCCTAACCCTATCCCTAACCCTAACCCTAATCCTAAACCTAAGACCTAACCCTAACCCTAATCCATACAGCAAACCAACCCTAAGCCTAATGACCCTAACCTCAACGCTAACCCTAACCCTAACCCTAACACTAAACCCTAAGCCTAACCCTAAGCCTAACCCTAACCCTAACCCCTAACCCTAACCCTAACTCTAACCCTAACCCTAACACTAAACCCTAAGTCTAACCCTAACCCTAACCCTAACTCTAACCCCTAACCCTAACCTGAACTCTAACCCTAACCCTAACACTAAAC
>NC_134418.1:49052681-49062681 GCF_030867145.1 Opisthocomus hoazin | reverse complement strand
CTAACCCTAACCCTAACCCTAAACACTAACCCTAACCCTAACCCTAACCCTAAACCTAACCAATACCCCTAACCCTAACTCAAAACCTAACCCTAACACTAACCCCTAACCCTAACCCTAATGATCCTAACCCTAACCCTAATCCTAACCCTAACCCCTAACCCTAACACCTACACCTAACACTAACCCTAACACTAACACTAAACCTAACCCGAACCCTAACCCTAACCCCTAACCCTAACCGTAATGACCCTAACCCTAAACCTAACCCTAAACCTAACCTTAAACCTACCCCTAACCCTAACCCTAATGACCCTAACCCTAAACCTAAGCCTAACCCTAACCCCTAACCCTAATTGTAGTCCCTAACCCTAACCCTAAAGGCGCTAACCCTGAATCTAACCCTAATGACCCTAACCCTAACGCTAACCCTAAACCTATCCAATCCTAACCTTAACCCTGACCCTAACCATAACCCTAACCAGAACCCTAACATTAACCCTAATGTCCATAACCAAACCCTACCCTAACCACTAACCCCTATCACAAACCCTAACCCTAACCCTAACCCTAATCCTAAGGCTAACCATAACTATAACCCTAACCCTAACCCTAACCTACCCTAAAGACTAACCCTAACCCTAAACACTAACCCTAACCCTAACCCTAAACCTAACCTAAGCCTAATCGTACCCCTACCCTAACCCTAACCCTAAACCTAACCTAAGCCTAATCGTACCCCTACCCTAACCCTAACCCTAACCTTAAACCTAACCCCTAGCCCTAACCAACCCTAAGCCTAATGACCCTCAACCTAACCTTATCCCTAACCCCTAATCCTTACCCTAATGACCCTAACACTAATCCTAAGGACACTAAAACAGACCCTAACCCCTAACCCTAACCCCAACAAATCCTAACCCTAATGACCCTAACCCTAAGCCTAACCCTAACCCTAATTCTAACCCTTACCTTAACCCCTAACTATAACCCTAAATCCTAACCCTAACCCTAATCCTTACCCCAAACCAATCCTAAGCCTAATGACCCTAACCCTAACCATAAACCTAACCCCTAATCCCAAACCCTAATGACCCTAACCCTAACCCAACACTAACCCGAACCCGAACCCTAACCCTAAACTAACCCCAACCCTAACCCTAACCCTAAACCTAAACCTAACCCTAACCCTAACCCCTAACACTAACCCTAAACCAAACCCCTAACCCTAACCAACCCTAAGCCTTATGATCCTAACCCTAACCTTATCCCTAACCCCTAACCCTTACCCTAATGACTTTAACCCTAACGCTAAGTACCCTAAAACAGACCCTATCCCCTAACACTAACCCCAGCCAACCCTAACCCTAATGACCCTAACACTAAAACAAACCCTAATGACCCTAACCCTAACCCTAACCCTAACTAACCCGAACTCTAATGACCCTAACCCTAACCCTAAACCTAAACCCTAACCCTAACCCTAAACCTATTCAAACCTAACTCTTACGCCTAACCCTAATCCTAACCCAAACACCTAAGCCTAACCCTAAACCTAACCTAAACCTAAACGTAACACTAACCCTATCCCTAACCCTAACCCTAATCCTAAACCTAAGACCTAACCCTAACCCTAATCCATACAGCAAACCAACCCTAAGCCTAATGACCCTAACCTCAACCCTAAACCTAACCCTAACCCTAACACTAAACCCTAAGCCTAACACTAAGCCTAACCCTAACCCTAACCCCTAACCCTAACCCTAACTCTAACCCTAACCATAACACTAAACCCTAAGTCTAACCCTAACCCTAACCCTAACCCTAACCCTAACTCTAACCCCTAACCCTAACCTGAACTCTAACCCTAACCCTAACACTAAACCCTAAGCCTAAGCCTAAGCCTAACCCTAACCCTAACCCTAAACCCTAACCTCTAAATATAAACCTAACCCTAATGACCCTAACCCTAAACCTAAGCCTAACCCTAACCCCTAACCCTAATTGTAGTCCCTAACCCTAACCCTAAAGGCGCTAACCCTGAATCTAACCCTAATGACCCTAACCCTAACGCTAACCCTAAACCTATCCAATCCCAACCTTAACCCTGACCCTAACCGTAACCCTAACCAGAACCCTAACATTAACCCTAATGTCCATAACCAAACCCTACCCTAACCACTAACCCCTATCACAAACCCTAACCCTAACCCTAACCCTAACCCTAACCCCTAACCCTAACCGTAATGACCCTAACCCTAACCCTAACCCTAACCCTAACCCTAAACCTATTCAAACCTAACCCTTACGCCTAACCCTAATCCTAACCCAAACACCTAAGCCTGACCCTAACCCTAACCCTAACCCTAAACCTAAGACCTAACCCTGACCCTAATCCATACAGCAAACCAACCCTAAGCCTAATGACCCTAACCTCAACCCTAACCCTAACCCTAACCCTAACCCTAACAGTAAACCCTAAGCCTAACCCTAAGGTTAACCCTAACCCTAACCCCTAAACCTGACCCTAACCCTAACCCTAACCCTAACTCTAACCCCTAACCCTAACCCTAACTCTAACCCTAACACTAAACCCTAAGCCTAAGCCTAAGCCTAACACTAACCTAACCCTAACACCTAACCTCTAAATATAAACCTAACCCTAATCCTAACCCTAATGACCCTAACCCTAACCTTAACCCTAACCCTTATGACCCTATCCCTAACCCTAACCCTAACACTAATGACCCTAGCCCTAATACTAACCCTAACCCTAACCCTAACCCCTAACCCAATCCTAAGGCTGACCATAACCCTAACACTAACCCTAACCCTAACCCTAACCCTAACCCTAACCCTAACCCTAACCCTAACCCTAACCTACCCTAAAGACTAACCCTAACCCTAAACCGAACCCTAACCCTAACTCTAACCCTAACCCTAACCCTAACCCTAAACACTAACCCTAACCCTAACCCTAACCCTAAACCTAACCAATACCCCTAACCCTAACTCAAAACCTAACCCTAACACTAACCCCTAACCCTAACCCTAATGATCCTAACCCTAACCCTAATCCTAACCCTAACCCCTAACCCTAACACCTACACCTAACACTAACCCTAACACTAACACTAAACCTAACCCGAACCCTAACCCTAACCCCTAACCCTAACCGTAATGACCCTAACCCTAAACCTAACCCTAAACCTAACCTTAAACCTACCCCTAACCCTAACCCTAATGACCCTAACCCTAAACCTAAGCCTAACCCTAACCCCTAACCCTAATTGTAGTCCCTAACCCTAACCCTAAAGGCGCTAACCCTGAATCTAACGCTAATGACCCTAACCCTAACGCTAACCCTAAACCTATCCAATCCTAACCTTAACCCTGACCCTAACCATAACCCTAACCAGAACCCTAACATTAACCCTAATGTCCATAACCAAACCCTACCCTAACCACTAACCCCTATCACAAACCCTAACCCTAACCCTAACCCTAATCCTAAGGCTAACCATAACTATAACCCTAACCCTAACCCTAACCCTAACCTACCCTAAAGACTAACCCTAACCCTAAACACTAACCCTAACCCTAACCCTAAACCTAACCTAAGCCTAATCGTACCCCTACCCTAACCCTAACCCTAAACCTAGCCTAAGCCTAATCGTACCCCTACCCTAACCCTAACCCTAACCTTAAACCTAACCCCTAGCCCTAACCAACCCTAAGCCTTATGATCCTAACCCTAACCTTATCCCTAACCCCTAACCCTTACCCTAATGACTTTAACCCTAACGCTAAGTACCCTAAAACAGACCCTATCCCCTAACACTAACCCCAGCCAACCCTAACCCTAATGACCCTAACACTAAAACAAACCCTAATGACCCTAACCCTAACCCTAACCCTAACTAACCCGAACTCTAATGACCCTAACCCTAACCCTAAACCTAAACCCTAACCCTAACCCTAAACCTATTCAAACCTAACTCTTACGCCTAACCCTAATCCTAACCCAAACACCTAAGCCTAACCCTAAACCTAACCTAACCCTAAACGTAACACTAACCCTATCCCTAACCCTAACCCTAATCCTAAACCTAAGACCTAACCCTAACCCTAATCCATACCGCAAACCAACCCTAAGCCTAATGACCCTAACCTCAACCCTAAACCTAACCCTAACCCTAACACTAAACCCTAAGCCTAACACTAAGCCTAACCCTAACCCTAACCCCTAACCCAAACCCTAACTCTAACCCTAACCATAACACTAAACCCTAAGTCTAACCCTAACCCTAACCCTAACCCTAACTCTAACCCCTAAGCCTAACCTGAACTCTAACCCTAACCCTAACACTAAACCATAAGCCTAAGCCTAAGCCTAACCCTAACCCTAACCCTAAACCCTAACCTCTAAATATAAACCTAACCCTAATGACCCTAACCCTAAACCTAAGCCTAACCCTAACCCCTAACCCTAATTGTAGTCCCTAAACCTAACCCTAAAGGCGCTAACCCTGAATCTAACCCTAATGACCCTAACCCTAACGCTAACCCTAAACCTATCCAATCCCAACCTTAACCCTGACCCTAACCGTAACCCTAACCAGAACCCTAACATTAACCCTAATGTCCATAACCAAACCCTACCCTAACCACTAACCCCTATCACAAACCCTAACCCTAACCCTAACCCTAACCCTAACCCCTAACCCTAACCGTAATGACCCTAACCCTAACCCTAACCCTAACCCTAACCCTAAACCTATTCAAACCTAACCCTTACGCCTAACCCTAATCCTAACCCAAACACCTAAGCCTGACCCTAACCCTAACCCTAACCCTAAACCTAAGACCTAACCCTGACCCTAATCCATACAGCAAACCAACCCTAAGCCTAATGACCCTAACCTCAACCCTAACCCTAACCCTAACCCTAACCCTAACAGTAAACCCTAAGCCTAACCCTAAGGTTAACCCTAACCCTAACCCCTAACCCTGACCCTAACCCTAACTCTAACCCTAACTCTAACCCCTAACCCTAACCCTAACTCTAACCCTAACACTAAACCCTAAGCCTAAGCCTAAGCCTAACACTAACCTAACCCTAACACCTAACCTCTAAATATAAACCTAACCCTAATCCTAACCCTAATGACCCTAACCCTAACCTTAACCCTAACCCTTATGACCCTATCCCTAACCCTAACCCTAACACTAATGACCCTAGCCCTAATACTAACCCTAACCCTAACCCTAACCCCTAACCCAATCCTAAGGCTGACCATAACCCTAACCCTAACCCTAACCCTAACCCTAACCCTAACCCTAACCCTAACCTACCCTAAAGACTAACCCTAACCCTAAACCGAACCCTAACCCTAACTCTAACCCTAACCCTAACCCTAACCCTAAACACTAACCCTAACCCTAACCCTAACCCTAAACCTAACCAATACCCCTAACCCTAACTCAAAACCTAACCCTAACACTAACCCCTAACCCTAACCCTAATGATCCTAACCCTAACCCTAATCCTAACCCTAACCCCTAACCCTAACACCTACACCTAACACTAACCCTAACACTAACACTAAACCTAACCCGAACCCTAACCCTAACCCCTAACCCTAACCGTAATGACCCTAACCCTAAACCTAACCCTAAACCTAACCTTAAACCTACCCCTAACCCTAACCCTAATGACCCTAACCCTAAACCTAAGCCTAACCCTAACCCCTAACCCTAATTGTAGTCCCTAACCCTAACCCTAAAGGCGCTAACCCTGAATCTAACCCTAATGACCCTAACCCTAACGCTAACCCTAAACCTATCCAATCCTAACCTTAACCCTGACCCTAACCAGAACCCTAACCAGAACCCTAACATTAACCCTAATGTCCATAACCAAACCCTACCCTAACCACTAACCCCTATCACAAACCCTAACCCTAACCCTAACCCTAATCCTAAGGCTAACCATAACTATAACCCTAACCCTAACCCTAACCCTAACCTACCCTAAAGACTAACCCTAACCCTAAACACTAACCCTAACCCTAACCCTAAACCTAACCTAAGCCTAATCGTACCCCTACCCTAACCCTAACCCTAAACCTAGCCTAAGCCTAATCGTACCCCTACCCTAACCCTAACCCTAACCTTAAACCTAACCCCTAGCCCTAACCAACCCTAAGCCTAATGACCCTCAACCTAACCTTATCCCTAACCCCTAATCCTTACCCTAATGACCCTAACACTAATCCTAAGGACACTAAAACAGACCCTAACCCCTAACCCTAACCCCAACAAATCCTAACCCTAATGACCCTAACCCTAAGCCTAACCCTAACCCTAATTCTAACCCTTACCTTAACCCCTAACTATAATCCTAAATCCTAACCCTAACCCTAATCCTTACCCCAAACCAATCCTAAGCCTAATGACCCTAACCCTAACCATAAACCTAACCCCTAATCCCAAACCCTAATGACCCTAACCCTAACCCAACACTAACCCGAACCCGAACCCTAACCCTAAACTAACCCCAACCCTAACCCTAACCCTAAACCTAAACCTAACCCTAACCCTAACCCCTAACACTAACCCTAAACCAAACCCCTAACCCTAACCAACCCTAAGCCTTATGATCCTAACCCTAACCTTATCCCTAACCCCTAACCCTTACCCTAATGACTTTAACCCTAACGCTAAGTACCCTAAAACAGACCCTATCCCCTAACACTAACCCCAGCCAACCCTAACCCTAATGACCCTAACACTAAAACAAACCCTAATGACCCTAACCCTAACCCTAACCCTAACTAACCCGAACTCTAATGACCCTAACCCTAACCCTAAACCTAAACCCTAACCCTAACCCTAAACCTATTCAAACCTAACTCTTACGCCTAACCCTAATCCTAACCCAAACACCTAAGCCTAACCCTAAACCTAACCTAACCCTAAACGTAACCCTAACCCTATCCCTAACCCTAACCCTAATCCTAAACCTAAGACCTAACCCTAACCCTAATCCATACCGCAAACCAACCCTAAGCCTAATGACCCTCACCTCAACCCTAAACCTAACCCTAACCCTAACACTAAACCCTAAGCCTAACACTAAGCCTAACCCTAACCCTAACCCCTAACCCTAACCCTAACTCTAACCCTAACCATAACACTAAACCCTAAGTTTAACCCTAACCCTAACCCTAACTCTAACCCCTAACCCTAACCTGAACTCTAACCCTAACCCTAACACTAAAACCTATGCCTAAGCCTAAGCCTAACCCTAACCCTAACCCTAAACCCTAACCTCTAAATATAAACCTAACCCTAATCCTAACCCTAATGACCCTAACCCTAACCCTAACCCTAACCCTTACGACCCTATCCCTAACCCTAACCCTAACACTAATGACCCTAGCCCTAATACTAACCCTAACCCTAACCCTAACCCTAACCCCTAACCCCAGTCCTAAGGCTAACTATAACCCTAACCCTAACCCTAACCCTAACCCTAACCCTAACCCTAACCCTAACCCTAACCTACCCTAAAGACTAACCCTAACCCTAAACCGAACCCTAACCCTAACTCTAACCCTAACCCTAACCCTAAACACTAACCCTAACCCTAACCCTAACCCTAAACCTAGCCCCTAACCCTAACCCTAACCCTAAACCTAACCAATACCCCTAACCCTAACTCAAAACCTAATCCTAACCCTAACCCTAACCCCTAACCCTAACCGTAATGATCCTAACCCTAACCCTAACCCTAACCCTAACCCCTAACCCTAACCCCTACACCTAACACTAACCCTAACACTAACACTAAATCTAACCCTAACCCTAACCCCTAACCCTAACCGTAATGACCCTAACCGTAAACCTAACCCTAACCCTAACTTTAACCCTAACCCTAACCCTAACCCTAATGACCCTAACCCTAAACCTAAGCCTAACCCTAACCCCTAACCCTAATTGTAGTCCCTAACGCTAACCCTAAAGGCGCTAACCCTGAATATAACCCTAATGACCCTAACCCTAACGCTAACCCTAAACCTATCCAATCCCAACCTTAACCCTGACCCTAACCGTAACCCTAACCAGAACCCTAACATTAACCCTAATGTCCATAACCAAACCCTACCCTAACCACTAACCCCTATCACAAACCCTAACCCTAACCCTAACCCTAACCCTAACCCTAACCCCTAACCCTAACCGTAATGACCCTAACCCTAACCCTAACCCTAACCCTAACCCTAAACCTATTCAAACCTAACCCTTACGCCTAACCCTAATCCTAACCCAAACACCTAAGCCTAAGCCTAACCCTAACCCTAACCCTAAACCTAAGACCTAACCCTGACCCTAATCCATACAGCAAACCAACCCTAAGCCTAATGACCCTAACCTCAACCCTAACCCTAACCCTAACCCTAACCCTAACAGTAAACCCTAAGCCTAACCCTAAGGTTAACCCTAACCCTAACCCCTAACCCTGACCCTAACCCTAACCCTAACCCTAACTCTAACCCCTAACCCTAACCCTAACTCTAACCCTAACACTAAACCCTAAGCCTAAGCCTAAGCCTAACACTAACCTAACCCTAACACCTAACCTCTAAATATAAACCTAACCCTAATCCTAACCCTAATGACCCTAACCCTAACCTTAACCCTAACCCTTATGACCCTATCCCTAACCCTAACCCTAACACTAATGACCCTAGCCCTAATACTAACCCTAACCCTAACCCTAACCCCTAACCCAATTCTAAGGCTGACCATAACCCTAAACCTAACCCTAACCCTAACCCTAACCCTAACCCTAACCCTAACCCTAACCTACCCTAAAGACTAACCCTAACCCTAAACCGAACCCTAACCCTAACTCTAACCCTAACCCTAACCCTAATTCTAAACACTAACCCTAACCCTAACCCTAACCCTAAACCTAACCAATACCCCTAACCCTAACTCAAAACCTAACCCTAACACTAACCCCTAACCCTAACCCTAATGATCCTAACCCTAACCCTAATCCTAACCCCTAACCCCTAACCCTAACACCTACACCTAACACTAACCCTAACACTAACACTAAACCTAACCCGAACCCTAACCCTAACCCCTAACCCTAACCGTAATGACCCTAACCCTAAACCTAACCCTAAACCTAACCTTAAACCTACCCCTAACCCTAACCCTAATGACCCTAACCCTAAACCTAAGCCTAACCCTAACCCCTAACCCTAATTGTAGTCCCTAACCCTAACCCTAAAGGCGCTAACCCTGAATCTAACCCTAATGACCCTAACCCTAACGCTAACCCTAAACCTATCCAATCCTAACCTTAACCCTGACCCTAACCATAACCCTAACCAGAACCCTAACATTAACCCTAATGTCCATAACCAAACCCTACCCTAACCACTAACCCCTATCACAAACCCTAACCCTAACCCTAATCCTAAGGCTAACCATAACTATAACCCTAACCCTAACCCTAACCTACCCTAAAGACTAACCCTAACCCTAAACACTAACCCTAACCCTAACCCTAAACCTAACCTAAGCCTAATCGTACCCCTACCCTAACCCTAACCCTAACCTTAAACCTAACCCCTAGCCCTAACCAACCCGAAGCCTAATGACCCTCAACCTAACCTTATCCCTAACCCCTAATCCTTACCCTAATGACCCTAACACTAATCCTAAGGACACTAAAACAGACCCTAACCCCTAACCCTAACCCCAACAAATCCTAACCCTAATGACCCTAACCCTAAGCCTAACCCTAACCCTAATTCTAACCCTTACCTTAACCCCTAACTATAACCCTAAATCCTAACCCTAACCCTAATCCTTACCCCAAACCAATCCTAAGCCTAATGACCCTAACCCTAACCATAAACCTAACCCCTAATCCCAAACCCTAATGACCCTAACCCTAACCCAACACTAACCCGAACCC
>NC_134418.1:48842681-49050181 GCF_030867145.1 Opisthocomus hoazin | reverse complement strand
TAACCCTAACCGTAATGACCCTAACCCTAAACCTAACCCTAAACCTAACCTTAAACCTACCCCTAACCCTAACCCTAATGACCCTAACCCTAAACCTAAGCCTAACCCTAACCCCTAACCCTAATTGTAGTCCCTAACCCTAACCCTAAAGGCGCTAACCCTGAATCTAACCCTAATGACCCTAACCCTAACGCTAACCCTAAACCTATCCAATCCTAACCTTAACCCTGACCCTAACCATAACCCTAACCAGAACCCTAACATTAACCCTAATGTCCATAACCAAACCCTACCCTAACCACTAACCCCTATCACAAACCCTAAACCTAACCCTAACCCTAATCCTAAGGCTAACCATAACTATAACCCTAACCCTAACCCTAACCTACCCTAAAGACTAACCCTAACCCTAACCCTAACCTTAACCCTAACCCTAAACCTAACCTAAGCCTAATCGTACCCCTACCCTAACCCTAACCCTAAACCTAACCTAAGCCTAATCGTACCCCTACCCTAACCCTAACCCTAACCTTAAACCTAACCCCTAGCCCTAACCAACCCTAAGCCTAATGACCCTCAACCTAACCTTATCCCTAACCCCTAATCCTTACCCTAATGACCCTAACACTAATCCTAAGGACACTAAAACAGACCCTAACCCCTAACCCTAACCCCAACAAATCCTAACCCTAATGACCCTAACCCTAAGCCTAACCCTAACCCTAATTCTAACCCTTACCTTAACCCCTAACTATAACCCTAAATCCTAACCCTAACCCTAATCCTTACCCCAAACCAATCCTAAGCCTAATGACCCTAACCCTAACCATAAACCTAACCCCTAATCCCAAACCCTAATGACCCTAACCCTAACCCAACACTAACCCGAACCCGAACCCTAACCCTAAACTAACCCCAACCCTAACCCTAACCCTAAACCTAAACCTAACCCTAACCCTAACCCCTAACACTAACCCTAAACCAAACCCCTAACCCTAACCAACCCTAAGCCTTATGATCCTAACCCTAACCTTATCCCTTACCCCTAACCCTTACCCTAATGACTTTAACCCTAACGCTAAGTACCCTAAAACAGACCCTATCCCCTAACACTAACCCCAGCCAACCCTAACCCTAATGACCCTAACACTAAAACAAACCCTAATGACCCTAACCCTAACCCTAACCCTAACTAACCCGAACTCTAATGACCCTAACCCTAACCCTAAACCTAAACCCTAACCCTAACCCTAAACCTATTCAAACCTAACTCTTACGCCTAACCCTAATCCTAACCCAAACACTTAAGCCTAACCCTAAACCTAACCTAACCCTAAACGTAACCCTAACCCTATCCCTAACCCTAACCCTAATCCTAAACCTAAGACCTAACCCTAACCCTAATCCATACCGCAAACCAACCCTAAGCCTAATGACCCTAACCTCAACTCTAAACCTAACCCTAACCCTAACACTAAACCCTAAGCCTAACACTAAGCCTAACCCTAACCCTAACCCCTAACCCTAACCCTAACTCTAACCCTAACCCTAACCCTAACACTAAACCCTAAGCCTAAGCCTAAGCCTAACCCTAACCCTAACCCTAACCCCTAACCTCTAAATATAAACCTAACCCTAATCCTAACCCTAATGACCCTAACCCTAACCTTAACCCTAACCCTTACGACCCTACCCCTAACCCTAACGCTAACACTAATGACCCTAGCCCTAATACTAACCCTAACCCTAACCCTAACCCTAACCCCTAACCCAATCCTAAGGCTAACCCTAACCCTAACCCTAACCCTAACCCTAACCCTAACCCTAACCCTAACCCTAACCCTAACCTACCCTAAAGACTAACCCTAACCCTAAACCGAACCCTAACCCTAACTCTAAACCTAACCCTAACCCTAAACACGAACCCTAACCCTAACCCTAACCCTAAACCTAACCAATACCCCTAACTCTAACCCTAACCCTAAACCTAACAAATACCCCTAACCCTAACTCAAAACCTAACCCTAACCCTAACCCTAACCCCTAACCCTAACCCTAATGCTCCTAACCCTAACCCTAACCCTAACCCTAACCCCTAACCCTAACCCTAATGATCCTAACCCTAACCCTAACCCTAACCCCTAACCCTAACCCCTACACCTAACACTAACCCTAACACTAACACTAAATCTAACCCGAACCCTAACCCCTAACCCTAACCGTAATGACCCTAACCCTAAACCTAACCCTAACCCTAACCTTAACCCTAACCCTAACCCTAATGACCCTAACCCTAAACCTAAGCCTAACCCTAACCCCTAACCCTAATTGTAGTCCCTAACGCTAACCCTAAAGGCGCTAACCCTGAATATAACCTTAATGACCCTAACCCTAACGCTAACCCTAAACCTATCCAATCCCAACCTTAACCCTGACCCTAACCGTAACCCTAACCAGAACCCTAACATTAACCCTAATGTCCATAACCAAACCCTACCCTAACCACTAACCCCTATCACAAACCCTAACCCTAACCCTAACCCTAACCCTAACCCTAACCCCTAACCCTAACCGTAATGACCCTAACCCTAACCGTAACCCTAACCCTAACCCTAAACCTATTCAAACCTAACCCTTACGCCTAACCCTAATCCTAACCCAAACACCTAAGGCTAACCCTAATCCTAACCCTAACCCTAAACCTAAGACCTAACCCTGACCCTAATCCATACAGCAAACCAACCCTAAGCCTAATGACCCTAACCTCAACCCTAACCCTAACCCTAACCCTAACCCTAACAGTAAACCCTAAGCCTAACCCTAAGGTTAACCCTAACCCTAACCCCTAACCCTGACCCTAACCCTAACCCTAACCCTAACTCTAACCCCTAACCCTAACCCTAACTCTAACCCTAACACTAAACCCTAAGCCTAAGCCTAAGCCTAACACTAACCTAACCGTAACACCTAACCTCTAAATATAAACCTAACCCTAATCCTATCCCTAATGACCCTAACCCTAACCTTAACCCTAACCCTTATGACCCTATCCCTAACCCTAACCCTAACACTAATGACCCTAGCCCTAATACTAACCCTAACCCTAACCCTAACCCCTAACCCAATCCTAAGGCTGACCATAACCCTAACCCTAACCCTAACCCTAACCCTAACCCTAACCCTAACCCTAACCCTAACCCTAACCCTAACCCTAACCCTAACCCTAACCTACCCAAAAGACTAACCCTAACCCTAAACCGAACCCTAACCCTAACTCTAACCCTAACCCTAACCCTAACCCTAAACCTAACCAATACCCCTAACCCTAACTCAAAACCTAACCCTAACACTAACCCTAACCCCTAACCCTAACCCTAATGATCCTAACCCTAACCCTAATCCTAACCCTAACCCCTAACCCTAACACCTACACCTAACACTAAGCCTAACACTAACACTAAACCTAACCCGAACCCTAACCCCTAACCCCTAACCCTAACCGTAATGACCCTAACCCTAAACCTAACCCTAAACCTAACCTTAAACCTACCCCTAACCCTAACCCTAATGACCCTAACCCTAAACCTAAGCCTAACCCTAACCCCTAACCCTAATTGTAGTCCCTAACCCTAACCCTAAAGGCGCTAACCCTGAATCTAACCCTAATGACCCTAACCCTAACGCTAACCCTAAACCTATCCAATCCTAACCTTAACCCTGACCCTAACCATAACCCTAACCAGAACCCTAACATTAACCCTAATGTCCATAACCAAACCCTACCCTAACCACTAACCCCTATCACAAACCCTAACCCTAACCCTAATCCTAAGGCTAACCATAACTATAACCCTAACCCTAACCCTAACCTACCCTAAAGACTAACCCTAACCCTAAACACTAACCCTAACCCTAACCCTAAACCTAACCTAAGCCTAATCGTACCCCTACCCTAACCCTAACCCTAACCTTAAACCTAACCCCTAGCCCTAACCAACCCTAAGCCTAATGACCCTCAACCTAACCTTATCCCTAACCCCTAATCCTTACCCTAATGACCCTAACACTAATCCTAAGGACACTAAAACAGACCCTAACCCCTAACCCTAACCCCAACAAATCCTAACCCTAATGACCCTAACCCTAAGCCTAACCCTAACCCTAATTCTAACCCTTACCTTAACCCCTAAATATAACCCTAAATCCTAACCCTAACCCTAATCCTTACCCCAAACCAATCCTAAGCCTAATGACCCTAACCCTAACCATAAACCTAACCCCTAATCCCAAACCCTAATGACCCTAACCCTAACCCAACACTAACCCGAACCCGAACCCTAACCCTAAACTAACCCCAACCCTAACCCTAACCCTAAACCTAAACCTAACCCTAACCCTAACCCCTAACACTAACCCTAAACCAAACCCCTAACCCTAACCAACCCTAAGCCTTATGATCCTAACCCTAACCTTATCCCTAACCCCTAACCCTTACCCTAATGACTTTAACCCTAACGCTAAGTACCCTAAAACAGACCCTATCCCCTAACACTAACCCCAGCCAACCCTAACCCTAATGACCCTAACATTAAAACAAACCCTAATGACCCTAACCCTAACCCTAACTAACCCGAACTCTAATGACCCTAACCCTAACCCTAAACCCTAACCCTAACCCTAACTCTAACCCTAACCCTAACACTAAACCCTAAGCCTAAGCCTAAACCTAACCCTAACCCCTAACCTCTAAATATAAACCTAACCCTAATCCTAACCCTAATGACCCTAACCCTAACCCTAACCCTAACCCTAACCCTAACCCCTAACCCTTACCGTAATGACCCTAACCCTAACCCCTAACACTAACCCTAAACCAAACCCCTAACCCTAACCAACCCTAAGCCTTATGATGCTAACCCTAACCTTATCCCTAACCCCTAACCCTTACCCTAATGACTTTAACCCTAACGCTAAGTACCCTAAAACAGACCCTATCCCCTAACACTAACCCCAGCCAACCCTAACCCTAATGACACTAACACTAAAACAAACCCTAATGACCCTAACCCTAACCCTAACCCTAACTAACCCGAACTCTAATGACCCTAACCCTAACCCTAAACCTAAACCCTAACCCTAACCCTAAACCTATTCAAACCTAACCCTTACGCCTAACCCTAATCCTAACCCAAACACCTAAGCCTAACCCTAACCCTAACCTAAACCTAAATGTAACACTAACCCTATCCCTAACCGTAACCCTAACCCTAACCCTAACCCTAACCCCTAACCCTAACCCTAACCCTAACCCTAAACCTAAGACCTAACCCTAACCCTAACCCTAACCCTAACCCTAATCCATACCGCAAACCAACCCTAAGCCTAATGACCCTAACCTCAACCTCAACCCTAACCCTAACCCTAACCCTAACACTAAACCCTAAGCCTAAGCCTAACCCTAACCCTAACCCTAACCCTAACCCTAACCCTAACCCCTAAACCTAACCCTAATGATCCTAACCCTAACCCTAACACTAAACCTAACCCGAACCCTAACCCCTAACCCTAACCGTAATGACCCTAACCCTAAACCTAAGCCTAACCCTAACCCCTAACTCTAATTGTAGTCCCTAACGCTAACCCTAAAGGCGCTAACCCTGAATATAACCCTAATGACCCTAACCCTAACGCTAACCCTAAACCTATCCAATCCTAACCTTAACCTTGACCATAACCGTAACCCTAACCAGAACCCTAACATTAACCCTAATGTCCATAACCAAACCCTACCCTAACCACTAACCCCTATCACAAACCCTAACCCTAACCCTAACCCATAACACTACCCCTAACCCTAACCCTTACCCTAAACCTAATGACACTAAACCTGACCCTAACCCTAACCCTAACCCTAACCCTAACCCTTACGACCCTATCCCTAACCCTAACCCTAACACTAAAGACCCTAGACCTAATACTAACCCTAACCCTAACCCTAACCCCTAACCCCAATCCTAAGGCTAACCATAACCCTAAACCTAACCCTAACCCTAACCCTAACCCCAACCCTAACCCTAACCCTAACCCTAACCTACCCTAAAGACTAACCCTAACCCTAAACCGAACCCTAACCCTAACTCTAACCCTAACCCTAACCCTAACCCTAACCCAAACACTAACCCTAACCCTAACCCTAACCCTAAACCTAGCCCCTAACCCTAACCCTAACCCTAACCCTAAACCTAACCAATACCCCTAACCCTAACTCAAAACCTAACCCTAACCCTAACCCCTAACCCTAACCCTAATGATCCCAACCCTTACCCTAATCCTAACCCTAACCCCTAACCCTAACACCTACACCTAACACTAACCCTAACACTAACACTAAACCTAACCCGAACCCTAACCCTAACCCCTAACCCTAACCGTAATGACGCTAAACCTAAATCTAACCCTAACCCTAACCTTAACCCTAACCCTAACCCTAACCCTAATGACCCTAACCCTAAACCTAAGCCTAACCCTAACCCTAATGACCGTAATTGTAGCCCCTAACCCTAACTCTAAAGGCGCTAACCCTGAATCTAACCCTAATGACCCTAACCCTAACGCTAACCCTAAACCTATCCAATCCTAACCTTAAACTTGACCCTAACCGTAACCCTAACCCTAACCCTAAACCTATTCACACCTAACCCTTACGCCTAACCCTAATCCTAACCCAAACACCTAAGCCTAACCCTAACCCTAACCCTAACCCTAAGACCTAACCCTGACCCTAATCCATACAGCAAACCAACCCTAAGCCTAATGACCCTAACCTCAACCCTAACCCTAACCCTAACCCTAACCCTAACTGTAAACCCTAAGCCTAACCCTAAGGTTAACCCTAACCCTAACCCCTAACCCTGACCCTAACCCTAACCCTAACCCTAACTCTAACCCCTAACCCTAACCCTGACTCTAACCCTAACACTAAACCCTAAGCCTAAGCCTAAGCCTAACACTAACCTAACCCTAACACCTAACCTCTAAATATAAACCTAACCCTAATCCTAACCCTAATGACCCTAACCCTAACCTTAACCCTAACCCTTATGACCCTATCCCTAACCCTAACCCTAACACTAATGACCCTAGCCCTAATACTAACCCTAACCCTAACCCTAACCCCTAACCCAATCCTAAGGCTGACCATAACCCTAACCCTAACCCTAACCCTAACCCTAACCCTAACCCTAACCCTAACCCTAACCCTAACCTACCCTAAAGACTAACCCTAACCCTAAACCGAACCCTAACCCTAACTCTAACCCTAACCCTAACCCTAATCCTAACCCTAACCCTAACCCTAACCCTAAACCTAACCAATACCCCTAACCCTAACTCAAAACCTAACCCTAACACTAACCCTAACCCCTAACCCTAACCCTAATGATCCTAACCCTAACCCTAATCCTAACCCTAACCCCTAACCCTAACACCTACACCTAACACTAAGCCTAACACTAACACTAAACCTAACCCGAACCCTAACCCCTAACCCCTAACCCTAACCGTAATGACCCTAACCCTAAACCTAACCCTAAACCTAACCTTAAACCTACCCCTAACCCTAACCCTAATGACCCTAACCCTAAACCTAAGCCTAACCCTAACCCCTAACCCTAATTGTAGTCCCTAACCCTAACCCTAAAGGCGCTAACCCTGAATCTAACCCTAATGACCCTAACCCTAACGCTAACCCTAAACCTATCCAATCCTAACCTTAACCCTGACCCTAACCATAACCCTAACCAGAACCCTAACATTAACCCTAATGTCCATAACCAAACCCTACCCTAACCACTAACCCCTATCACAAACCCTAACCCTAACCCTAATCCTAAGGCTAACCATAACTATAACCCTAACCCTAACCCTAACCTACCCTAAAGACTAACCCTAACCCTAAACACTAACCCTAACCCTAACCCTAAACCTAACCTAAGCCTAATCGTACCCCTACCCTAACCCTAACCCTAACCTTAAACCTAACCCCTAGCCCTAACCAACCCTAAGCCTAATGACCCTCAACCTAACCTTATCCCTAACCCCTAATCCTTACCCTAATGACCCTAACACTAATCCTAAGGACACTAAAACAGACCCTAACCCCTAACCCTAACCCCAACAAATCCTAACCCTAATGACCCTAACCCTAAGCCTAACCCTAACCCTAATTCTAACCCTTACCTTAACCCCTAACTATAACCCTAAATCCTAACCCTAACCCTAATCCTTACCCCAAACCAATCCTAAGCCTAATGACCCTAACCCTAACCATAAACCTAACCCCTAATCCCAAACCCTAATGACCCTAACCCTAACCCAACACTAACCCGAACCCGAACCCTAACCCTAAACTAACCCCAACCCTAACCCTAACCCTAAACCTAAACCTAACCCTAACCCTAACCCCTAACACTAACCCTAAACCAAACCCCTAACCCTAACCAACCCTAAGCCTTATGATCCTAACCCTAACCTTATCCCTAACCCCTAACCCTTACCCTAATGACTTTAACCCTAACGCTAAGTACCCTAAAACAGACCCTATCCCCTAACACTAACCCCAGCCAACCCTAACCCTAATGACCCTAACATTAAAACAAACCCTAATGACCCTAACCCTAACCCTAACCCTAACTAACCCGAACTCTAATGACCCTAACCCTAACCCTAAACCCTAACCCTAACCCTAACTCTAACCCTAACCCTAACACTAAACCCTAAGCCTAAGCCTAAACCTAACCCTAACCCCTAACCTCTAAATATAAACCTAACCCTAATCCTAACCCTAATGACCCTAACCCTAACCCTAACCCTAACCCTAACCCTAACCCCTAACCCTAACCGTAATGACCCTAACCCTAACCCCTAACACTAACCCTAAACCAAACCCCTAACCCTAACCAACCCTAAGCCTTATGATGCTAACCCTAACCTTATCCCTAACCCCTAACCCTTACCCTAATGACTTTAACCCTAACGCTAAGTACCCTAAAACAGACCCTATCCCCTAACACTAACCCCAGCCAACCCTAACCCTAATGACACTAACACTAAAACAAACCCTAATGACCCTAACCCTAACCCTAACCCTAACTAACCCGAACTCTAATGACCCTAACCCTAACCCTAAACCTAAACCCTAACCCTAACCCTAAACCTATTCAAACCTAACCCTTACGCCTAACCCTAATCCTAACCCAAACACCTAAGCCTAACCCTAACCCTAACCTAAACCTAAATGTAACACTAACCCTATCCCTAACCGTAACCCTAACCCTAACCCTAACCCTAACCCCTAACCCTAACCCTAACCCTAACCCTAAACCTAAGACCTAACCCTAACCCTAACCCTAACCCTAACCCTAATCCATACCGCAAACCAACCCTAAGCCTAATGACCCTAACCTCAACCTCAACCCTAACCCTAACCCTAACCCTAACACTAAACCCTAAGCCTAAGCCTAACCCTAACCCTAACCCTAACCCTAACCCTAACCCTAACCCTAACCCCTAAACCTAACCCTAATGATCCTAACCCTAACCCTAACACTAAACCTAACCCGAACCCTAACCCCTAACCCTAACCGTAATGACCCTAACCCTAAACCTAAGCCTAACCCTAACCCCTAACTCTAATTGTAGTCCCTAACGCTAACCCTAAAGGCGCTAACCCTGAATATAACCCTAATGACCCTAACCCTAACGCTAACCCTAAACCTATCCAATCCTAACCTTAACCTTGACCATAACCGTAACCCTAACCAGAACCCTAACATTAACCCTAATGTCCATAACCAAACCCTACCCTAACCACTAACCCCTATCACAAACCCTAACCCTAACCCTAACCCATAACACTACCCCTAACCCTAACCCTTACCCTAAACCTAATGACACTAAACCTGACCCTAACCCTAACCCTAACCCTAACCCTAACCCTTACGACCCTATCCCTAACCCTAACCCTAACACTAAAGACCCTAGACCTAATACTAACCCTAACCCTAACCCCTAACCCCAATCCTAAGGCTAACCATAACCCTAAACCTAACCCTAACCCTAACCCTAACCCCAACCCTAACCCTAACCCTAACCCTAACCTACCCTAAAGACTAACCCTAACCCTAAACCGAACCCTAACCCTAACTCTAACCCTAACCCTAACCCTAACCCTAACCCAAACACTAACCCTAACCCTAACCCTAACCCTAAACCTAGCCCCTAACCCTAACCCTAACCCTAACCCTAAACCTAACCAATACCCCTAACCCTAACTCAAAACCTAACCCTAACCCTAACCCCTAACCCTAACCCTAATGATCCCAACCCTTACCCTAATCCTAACCCTAACCCCTAACCCTAACACCTACACCTAACACTAACCCTAACACTAACACTAAACCTAACCCGAACCCTAACCCTAACCCCTAACCCTAACCGTAATGACGCTAAACCTAAATCTAACCCTAACCCTAACCTTAACCCTAACCCTAACCCTAACCCTAATGACCCTAACCCTAAACCTAAGCCTAACCCTAACCCTAATGACCGTAATTGTAGCCCCTAACCCTAACTCTAAAGGCGCTAACCCTGAATCTAACCCTAATGACCCTAACCCTAACGCTAACCCTAAACCTATCCAATCCTAACCTTAAACTTGACCCTAACCGTAACCCTAACCCTAACCCTAAACCTATTCACACCTAACCCTTACGCCTAACCCTAATCCTAACCCAAACACCTAAGCCTAACCCTAACCCTAACCCTAACCCTAAGACCTAACCCTGACCCTAATCCATACAGCAAACCAACCCTAAGCCTAATGACCCTAACCTCAACCCTAACCCTAACCCTAACCCTAACCCTAACTGTAAACCCTAAGCCTAACCCTAAGGTTAACCCTAACCCTAACCCCTAACCCTGACCCTAACCCTAACCCTAACCCTAACTCTAACCCCTAACCCTAACCCTGACTCTAACCCTAACACTAAACCCTAAGCCTAAGCCTAAGCCTAACACTAACCTAACCCTAACACCTAACCTCTAAATATAAACCTAACCCTAATCCTAACCCTAATGACCCTAACCCTAACCTTAACCCTAACCCTTATGACCCTATCCCTAACCCTAACCCTAACACTAATGACCCTAGCCCTAATACTAACCCTAACCCTAACCCTAACCCCTAACCCAATCCTAAGGCTGACCATAACCCTAACCCTAACCCTAACCCTAACCCTAACCCTAACCCTAACCCTAACCTACCCTAAAGACTAACCCTAACCCTAAACCGAACCCTAACCCTAACTCTAACCCTAACCCTAACCCTAACCCTAAACACTAACCCTAACCCTAACCCTAAACCTAACCAATACCCCTAACCCTAACTCAAAACCTAACCCTAACACTAACCCCTAACCCTAACCCTAATGATCCTAACCCTAACCCTAATCCTAACCCTAACCCCTAACCCTAAGACCTACACCTAACACTAACCCTAACACTAACACTAAACCTAACCCGAACCCTAACCCCTAACCACTAACCCTAACCGTAATGACCCTAACCCTAAACCTAACCCTAAACCTAACCTTAAACCTACCCCTAACCCTAACCCTAATGACCCTAACCCTAAACCTAAGCCTAACCCTAACCCCTAACCCTAATTGTAGTCCCTAACCCTAACCCTAAAGGCGCTAACCCTGAATCTAACCCTAATGACCCTAACCCTAACGCTAACCCTAAACCTATCCAATCCTAACCTTAACCCTGACCCTAACCATAACCCTAACCAGAACCCTAACATTAACCCTAATGTCCATAACCAAACCCTACCCTAACCACTAACCCCTATCACAAACCCTAACCCTAACCCTAATCCTAAGGCTAACCATAACTATAACCCTAACCCTAACCCTAACCTACCCTAAAGACTAACCCTAACCCTAAACACTAACCCTAACCCTAACCCTAAACCTAACCTAAGCCTAATCGTACCCCTACCCTAACCCTAACCCTAACCTTAACCTTAAACCTAACCCCTAGCCCTAACCAACCCTAAGCCTAATGACCCTCAACCTAACCTTATCCCTAACCCCTAATCCTTACCCTAATGACCCTAACACTAATCCTAAGGACACTAAAACAGACCCTAACCCCTAACCCTAACCCCAACAAATCCTAACCCTAATGACCCTAACCCTAAGACTAACCCTAACCCTAATTCTAACCCTTACCTTAACCCCTAACTATAACCCTAAATCCTAACCCTAACCCTAATCCTTACCCCAAACCAATCCTAAGCCTAATGACCCTAACCCTAACCATAAACCTAACCCCTAATCCCAAACCCTAATGACCCTAACCCTAACCCAACACTAACCCGAACCCGAACCCTAACCCTAAACTAACCCCAACCCTAACCCTAACCCTAAACCTAAACCTAACCCTAACCCTAACCCCTAACACTAACCCTAAACCAAACCCCTAACCCTAACCAACCCTAAGCCTTATGATCCTAACCCTAACCTTATCCCTAACCCCTAACCCTTACCCTAATGACTTTAACCCTAACGCTAAGTACCCTAAAACAGACCCTATCCCCTAACACTAACCCCAGCCAACCCTAACCCTAATGACCCTAACATTAAAACAAACCCTAATGACCCTAACCCTAACCCTAACCCTAACTAACCCGAACTCTAATGACCCTAACCCTAACCCTAAACCCTAACCCTAACCCTAACTCTAACCCTAACCCTAACACTAAACCCTAAGCCTAAGCCTAAGCCTAACCCTAACCCCTAACCTCTAAATATAAACCTAACCCTAATCCTAACCCTAATGACCCTAACCCTAACCCTAACCCTAACCCTAACCCTAACCGTAATGACCCTAACCCTAACCCCTAACACTAACCCTAAACCAAACCCCTAACCCTAACCAACCCTGAGCCTTATGATGCTAACCCTAACCTTATCCCTAATCCCTAACCCTTACCCTAATGACTTTAACCCTAACGCTAAGTACCCTAAAACAGACCCTATCCCCTAACACTAACCCCAGCCAACCCTAACCCTAATGACCCTAACACTAAAACAAACCCTAATGACCCTAACCCTAACCCTAACCCTAACTAACCCGAACTCTAATGACCCTAACCCTAACCCTAAACCTAAACCCTAACCCTAACCCTAAACCTATTCAAACCTAACCCTTACGCCTAACCCTAATCCTAACCCAAACACCTAAGCCTAACCCTAACCCTAACCTAAACCTAAATGTAACACTAACCCTATCCCTAACCGTAACCCTAACCCTAACCCTAACCCTAACCCTAACCCCTAACCCTAACCCTAACCCTAACCCTAAACCTAAGACCTAACCCTAACCCTAATCCATACCGCAAACCAACCCTAAGCCTAATGACCCTAACCTCAACCTCAACCCTAACCCTAACCCTAACCCTAACACTAAACCCTAAGCCTAAGCCTAAGCCTAAGCCTAACCCTAACCCTAACCCTAACCCTAACCCTAACCCCTAAACCTAACCCTAATGATCCTAACCCTAACCCTAACACTAAACCTAACCCGAACCCTAACCCCTAACCCTAACCGTAATGACCCTAACCCTAAACCTAAGCCTAACCCTAACCCCTAACTCTAATTGTAGTCCCTAACGCTAACCCTAAAGGCGCTAACCCTGAATATAACCCTAATGACCCTAACCCTAACGCTAACCCTAAACCTATCCAATCCTAACCTTAACCTTGACCATAACCGTAACCCTAACCAGAACCCTAACATTAACCCTAATGTCCATAACCAAACCCTACCCTAACCACTAACCCCTATCACAAACCCTAACCCTAACCCTAACCCATAACACTACCCCTAACCCTAACCCTTACCCTAAACCTAATGACACTAAACCTGACCCTAACCCTAACCCTAACCCTAACCCTAACCCTTACGACCCTATCCCTAACCCTAACCCTAACACTAAAGACCCTAGACCTAATACTAACCCTAACCCTAACCCTAACCCCTAACCCCAATCCTAAGGCTAACCATAACCCTAAACCTAACCCTAACCCTAACCCCAACCCTAACCCTAACCCTAACCCTAACCTACCCTAAAGACTAACCCTAACCCTAAACCGAACCCTAACCCTAACTCTAACCCTAACCCTAACCCTAACCCTAACCCAAACACTAACCCTAACCCTAACCCTAACCCTAAACCTAGCCCCTAACCCTAACCCTAAACCTAACCCTAAACCTAACCAATACCCCTAACCCTAACTCAAAACCTAACCCTAACACTAACCCCTAACCCTAACCCTAATGATCCCAACCCTTACCCTAATCCTAACCCTAACCCCTAACCCTAACACCTACACCTAACACTAACCCTAACACTAACACTAAACCTACCCCGAACCCTAACCCTAACCCCTAACCCTAACCGTAATGACGCTAAACCTAAATCTAACCCTAACCCTAACCTTAACCCTAACCCTAACCCTAACCCTAATGACCCTAACCCTAAACCTAAGCCTAACCCTAACCCTAATGACCGTAATTGTAGTCCCTAACCCTAACTCTAAAGGCGCTAACCCTGAATCTAACCCTAATGACCCTAACCATAACGCTAACCCTAAACCTATCCAATCCTAACCTTAACCCTGACCCTAACCGTAACCCTAACCCTAACCCTAAACCTATTCAAACCTAACCCTTACGCCTAACCCTAATCCTAACCCAAACACCTAAGCCTAACCCTAACCCTAACCCTAACCCTAAGACCTAACCCTGACCCTAATCCATACAGCAAACCAACCCTAAGCCTAATGACCCTAACCTCAACCCTAACCCTAACCCTAACCCTAACCCTAACTGTAAACCCTAAGCCTAACCCTAAGGTTAACCCTAACCCTAACCCCTAACCCTGACCCTAACCCTAACCCTAACCCTAACTCTAACCCCTAACCCTAACCCTGACTCTAACCCTAACACTAAACCCTAAGCCTAAGCCTAAGCCTAACACTAACCTAACCCTAACACCTAACCTCTAAATATAAACCTAACCCTAATCCTAACCCTAATGACCCTAACCCTAACCTTAACCCTAACCCTTATGACCCTATCCCTAACCCTAACCCTAACACTAATGACCCTAGCCCTAATACTAACCCTAACCCTAACCCTAACCCCTAACCCAATCCTAAGGCTGACCATAACCCTAACCCTAACCCTGACCCTAACCCTAACCCTAACCCTAAACCTAACCTACCCTAAAGACTAACCCTAACCCTAAACCGAACCCTAACCCTAACTCTAACCCTAACCCTAACCCTAACCCTAAACACTAACCCTAACCCTAACCCTAAACCTAACCAATACCCCCAACCCTAACTCAAAACCTAACCCTAACACTAACCCCTAACCCTAACCCTAATGATTCTAACCCTAACCCTAATCCTAACCCTAACCCCTAACCCTAAGACCTACACCTAACACTAACCCTAACACTAACACTAAACCTAACCCGAACCCTAAACCTAACCCCTAACCCTAACCGTAATGACCCTAACCCTAAACCTAACCCTAAACCTAACCTTAAACCTACCCCTAACCCTAACCCTAATGACCCTAACCCTAAACCTAAGCCTAACCCTAACCCCTAACCCTAATTGTAGTCCCTAACCCTAACCCTAAAGGCGCTAACCCTGAATCTAACCCTAATGACCCTAACCCTAACGCTAACCCTAAACCTATCCAATCCTAACCTTAACCCTGACCCTAACCATAACCCTAACCAGAACCCTAACATTAACCCTAATGTCCATAACCAAACCCTACCCTAACCACTAACCCCTATCACAAACCCTAACCCTAACCCTAACCCTAATCCTAAGGCTAACCATAACTATAACCCTAACCCTAACCCTAACCTACCCTAAAGACTAACCCTAACCCTAAACACTAACCCTAACCCTAACCCTAAACCTAACCTAAGCCTAATCGTACCCCTACCCTAACCCTAACCCTAACCTTAAACCTAACCCCTAGCCCTAACCAACCCTAAGCCTAATGACCCTCAACCTAACCTTATCCCTAACCCCTAATCCTTACCCTAATGACCCTAACACTAATCCTAAAGACACTAAAACAGACCCTAACCCCTAACCCTAACCCCAACAAATCCTAACCCTAATGACCCTAACCCTAAGCCTAACCCTAACCCTAATTCTAACCCTTACCTTAACCCCTAAATATAACCCTAAATCCTAACCCTAACCCTAATCCTTACCCCAAACCAATCCTAAGCCTAATGACCCTAACCCTAACCATAAACCTAACCCCTAATCCCAAACCCTAATGACCCTAACCCTAACCCAACACTAACCCTAACCCGAACCCTAACCCTAAACTAACCCCAACCCTAACCCTAACCCTAAACCTAAACCTAACCCTAACCCTAACCCCTAACACTAACCCTAAACCAAACCCCTAACCCTAACCAACCCTAAGCCTTATGATCCTAACCCTAACCTTATCCCTAACCCCTAACCCTTACCCTAATGACTTTAACCCTAACGCTAAGTACCCTAAAACAGACCCTATCCCCTAAAACTAACCCCAGCCAACCCTAACCCTAATGACCCTAACATGAAAACAAACCCTAATGACCCTAACCCTAACCCTAACCCTAACTAACCCGAACTCTAATGACCCTAACCCTAACCCTAACCCCTAACCCTAACCCTAACTCTAACCCTAACCCTAAAACTAAACCCTAAGCCTAAGCCTAAGCCTAACCCTAACCCCTAACCTCTAAATATAAACCTAACCCTAATCCTAACCCTAATGACCCTAACCCTAACCCTAACCCTAACCCTAACCCTAACACTAACCCTAACCCGAACCCTAACCCTAACCCTAACGCTAACCCCTAACCCTAACCGTAATGACCCTAACCCTAACCCCTAACACTAACCCTAAACCAAACCCCTAACCCTAACCAACCCTAAGCCTTATGATCCTAACCCTAAACTTATCCCTAACCCCTAACCCTTACCCTAATGACTTTAACCCTAACGCTAAGTACCCTAAAACAGACCCTATCCCCTAACACTAACCCCAGCCAACCCTAACCCTAATGACACTAACACTAAAACAAACCCTAATGACCCTAACCCTAACCCTAACTAACCCGAACTCTAATGACCCTAACCCTAACCCTAAACCTAAACCCTAACCCTAACCCTAAACCTATTCAAACCTAACCCTTACGCCTAACCCTAATCCTAACCCAAACACCTAAGCCTAACCCTAACCCTAACCTAAACCTAAACGTAACACTAACCCTATCCCTAACCCTAACCCTAACCCTAACCCTAACCCTAACCCTAACCCTAACCCCTAACCCTAACCCTAACCCTAACCCTAACCCTAAGACCTAACCCTAACCCTAATCCATACCGCAAACCAACCCTAAGCCTAATGACCCTAACCTCAACCTCAAACCTAACCCTAACCCTAACCCTAACACTAAACCCTAAGCCTAAGCCTAACCCTAACCCTAACCCTAACCCCTAAACCTAACCCTAATGATCCTAACCGTAACCCTAACCCTAAACCCTAACCCTAACCCCTACACCTAACACTAACCCTAACCCTAACACTAAACCTAACCCGAACCCTAACCCCTAACCCTAACCGTAATGACCCTAACCCTAAAACTAACCCTAACCCTAACCTTAACCCTAACCCTAACCCTAATGACCCTAACCCTAAACCTAAGCCTAACCCTAACCCCTAACTCTAATTGTAGTCCCTAACGCTAACCCTAAAGGCGCTAACCCTGAATATAACCCTAATGACCCTAACCCTAACGCTAACCCTAAACCTATCCAATCCCAACCTTAACCTTGACCATAACCGTAACCCTAACCAGAACCCTAACATTAACCCTAATGTCCATAACCAAACCCTACCCTAACAACTAACCCCTATCACAAACCCTAACCCTAACCCTAACCCATAACACTACCCCTAACCCTAACCCTTACCCTAAACCTAATGACACTAAACCTGACCCTAACCCTAACCCTAATCCTAACCCTAACCCTTACGACCGTATCCCTAACCCTAACCCTAACACTAAAGACCCTAGACCTAATACTAACCCTAACCCTAACCCTAACCCCTAACCCCAATCCTAAGGCTAACCATAACCCTAAACCTAACCCTAACCCTAACCCTAACCCTAACCCTAACCCTAACCCTAACCCTAACCCTAACCCTAACCTACCCTAAAGACTAACCCTAACCCTAAACCGAACCCTAACCCTAACTCTAACCCTAACCCTAACCCTAACCCTAACCCAAACACTAACCCTAACCCTAACCCTAACCCTAAACCTAGCCCCTAACCCTAACCCTAAACCTAACCCTAAACCTAACCAATACCCCTAACCCTAACTCAAAACCTAACCCTAACACTAACCCCTAACCCTAACCCTAATGATCCCAACCCTTACCCTAATCCTAACCCTAACCCCTAACCCTAACACCTACACCTAACACTAACCCTAACACTAACACTAAACCTACCCCGAACCCTAACCCTAACCCCTAACCCTAACCGTAATGACGCTAAACCTAAATCTAACCCTAACCCTAACCTTAACCCTAACCCTAACCCTAACCCTAATGACCCTAACCCTAAACCTAAGCCTAACCCTAACCCTAATGACCGTAATTGTAGTCCCTAACCCTAACTCTAAAGGCGCTAACCCTGAATCTAACCCTAATGACCCTAACCCTAACGCTAACCCTAAACCTATCCAATCCTAACCTTAACCCTGACCCTAACCGTAACCCTAACCAGAACCCTAAACCTATTCAAACCTAACCCTTACGCCTAACCCTAATCCTAACCCAAACACCTAAGCCTTACCCTAACCCTAACCCTAACCCTAAACCTAAGACCTAACCCTGACCCTAATCCATACAGCAAAGCAACCCTAAGCCTAATGACCCTAACCTCAACCCTAACCCTAACCCTAACTCTAACCCTAACTGTAAACCCTAAGCCTAACCCTAAGGTTAACCCTAACCCTAACCCCTAACCCTGACCCTAACCCTAACCCTAACCCTAACTCTAACCCCTAACCCTAACCCTGACTCTTACCCTAACACTAAACCCTAAGCCTAAGCCTAAGCCTAACACTAACCTAACCCTAACACCTAACCTCTAAATATAAACCTAACCCTAATCCTAACCCTAATGACCCTAACCCTAACCTTAACCCTAACCCTTATGACCCTATCCCTAACCCTAACCCTAACACTAATGACCCTAGCCCTAATACTAACCCTAACCCTAACCCTAACCCCTAACCCAATCCTAAGGCTGACCCTAACCCTAACCCTAACCCTAACCCTAACCCTAACCCTAACCTACCCTAAAGACTAACCCTAACCCTAAACCGAACCCTAACCCTAACTCTAACCCTAACCCTAACCCTAACCCTAAACACTAACCCTAACCCTAACCCTAAACCTAACCAATACCCCTAACCCTAACTCAAAACCTAACCCTAACCCTAACCCCTAACCCTAACCCTAATGATCCTAACCCTTACCCTAATCCTAACCCTAACCCCTAACCCTAACACCTACACCTAACACTAACCCTAACACTAACACTAAACCTAACCCAAACCCTAACCCTAACCCCTAACCCTAACCGTAATGACCCTAACCCTAAACCTAACCCTAAACCTAACCTTAAACCTACCCCTAACCCTAACCCTAATGACCCTAACCCTAAACCTAAGCCTAACCCTAACCCCTAACTCTAATTGTAGTCGATAACCCTAAAGGCGCTAACCCTGAATCTAACCCTAATGACCCTAACCCTAACGCTAACCCTAAACCTATCCAATCCTAACCTTAACCCTGACCCTAACCATAACCCTAACCAGAACCCTAACATTAACCCTAATGTCCATAACCAAACCCTACCCTAACCACTAACCCCTATCACAAACCCTAACCCTAACCCTAACCCTAATCCTAAGGCTAACCATAACTATAACCCTAACCCTAACCCTAACCCTAACCTACCCTAAAGACTAACCCTAACCCTAAACACTAACCCTAACCCTAACCCTAAACCTAACCTAAGCCTAATCGTACCCCTACCCTAACCCTAACCCTAAACCTAACCTAAGCCTAATCGTACCCCTACCCTAACCCCAACCCTAACCTTAAACCTAACCCCTAGCCCTAACCAACCCTAAGCCTAATGACCCTCAACCTAACCTTATCCCTAACCCCTAATCCTTACCCTAATGACCCTAACACTAATCCTAAGGACACTAAAACAGACCCTAACCCCTAACCCTAACCCCAACAAATCCTAACCCTAATGACCCTAACCCTAAGCCTAACCCTAACCCTAATTCTAACCCTTACCTTAACCCCTAAATATAACCCTAAATCCTAACCCTAACCCTAATCCTTACCCCAAACCAATCCTAAGCCTAATGACCCTAAGCCTAACCATAAACCTAACCCCTAATCCCAAACCCTAATGACCCTAACCCTAACCCAACACTAACCCTAACCCGAACCCTAACCCTAAACTAACCCCAACCCTAACCCTAACCCTAAACCTAAACCTAACCCTAACCCTAACCCCTAACACTAACCCTAAACCAAACCCCTAACCCTAACCAACCCTAAGCCTTATGATCCTAACCCTAACCTTATCCCTAACCCCTAACCCTTACCCTAATGACTTTAACCCTAACGCTAAGTACCCTAAAACAGACCCTATCCCCTAAAACTAACCCCAGCCAACCCTAACCCTAATGACCCTAACATGAAAACAAACCCTAATGACCCTAACCCTAACCCTAACCCTAACTAACCCGAACTCTAATGACCCTAACCCTAACCCTAACCCCTAACCCTAACCCTAACTCTAACCCTAACCCTAAAACTAAACCCTAAGCCTAAGCCTAAGCCTAACCCTAACCCCTAACCTCTAAATATAAACCTAACCCTAATCCTAACCCTAATGACCCTAACCCTAACCCTAACCCTAACCCTAACCCTAACACTAACCCTAACCCGAACCCTAACCCTAACCCTAACGCTAACCCCTAACCCTAACCGTAATGACCCTAACCCTAACCCCTAACACTAACCCTAAACCAAACCCCTAACCCTAACCAACCCTAAGCCTTATGATCCTAACCCTAAACTTATCCCTAACCCCTAACCCTTACCCTAATGACTTTAACCCTAAAGCTAAGTACCCTAAAACAGACCCTATCCCCTAACACTAACCCCAGCCAACCCTAACCCTAATGACACTAACACTAAAACAAACCCTAATGACCCTAACCCTAACCCTAACTAACCCGAACTCTAATGACCCTAACCCTAACCCTAAACCTAAACCCTAACCCTAACCCTAAACCTATTCAAACCTAACCCTTACGCCTAACCCTAATCCTAACCCAAACACCTAAGCCTAACCCTAACCCTAACCTAAACCTAAACGTAACACTAACCCTATCCCTAACCCTAACCCTAACCCTAACCCTAACCCTAACCCTAACCCTAACCCCTAACCCTAACCCTAACCCTAACCCTAACCCTAAGACCTAACCCTAACCCTAATCCATACCGCAAACCAACCCTAAGCCTAATGACCCTAACCTCAACCTCAAACCTAACCCTAACCCTAACCCTAACACTAAACCCTAAGCCTAAGCCTAACCCTAACCCTAACCCTAACCCCTAAACCTAACCCTAATGATCCTAACCGTAACCCTAACCCTAAACCCTAACCCTAACCCCTACACCTAACACTAACCCTAACCCTAACACTAAACCTAACCCGAACCCTAACACCTAACCCTAACCGTAATGACCCTAACCCTAAAACTAACCCTAACCCTAACCTTAACCCTAACCCTAACCCTAATGACCCTAACCCTAAACCTAAGCCTAACCCTAACCCCTAACTCTAATTGTAGTCCCTAACGCTAACCCTAAAGGCGCTAACCCTGAATATAACCCTAATGACCCTAACCCTAACGCTAACCCTAAACCTATCCAATCCCAACCTTAACCTTGACCATAACCGTAACCCTAACCAGAACCCTAACATTAACCCTAATGTCCATAACCAAACCCTACCCTAACAACTAACCCCTATCACAAACCCTAACCCTAACCCTAACCCATAACACTACCCCTAACCCTAACCCTTACCCTAAACCTAATGACACTAAACCTGACCCTAACCCTAACCCTAATCCTAACCCTAACCCTTACGACCGTATCCCTAACCCTAACCCTAACACTAAAGACCCTAGACCTAATACTAACCCTAACCCTAACCCTAACCCCTAACCCCAATCCTAAGGCTAACCATAACCCTAAACCTAACCCTAACCCTAACCCTAACCCTAACCCTAACCCTAACCCTAACCCTAACCCTAACCCTAACCTACCCTAAAGACTAACCCTAACCCTAAACCGAACCCTAACCCTAACTCTAACCCTAACCCTAACCCTAACCCTAACCCAAACACTAACCCTAACCCTAACCCTAACCCTAAACCTAGCCCCTAACCCTAACCCTAAACCTAACCCTAAACCTAACCAATACCCCTAACCCTAACTCAAAACCTAACCCTAACACTAACCCCTAACCCTAACCCTAATGATCCCAACCCTTACCCTAATCCTAACCCTAACCCCTAACCCTAACACCTACACCTAACACTAACCCTAACACTAACACTAAACCTACCCCGAACCCTAACCCTAACCCCTAACCCTAACCGTAATGACGCTAAACCTAAATCTAACCCTAACCCTAACCTTAACCCTAACCCTAACCCTAACCCTAATGACCCTAACCCTAAACCTAAGCCTAACCCTAACCCTAATGACCGTAATTGTAGTCCCTAACCCTAACTCTAAAGGCGCTAACCCTGAATCTAACCCTAATGACCCTAACCCTAACGCTAACCCTAAACCTATCCAATCCTAACCTTAACCCTGACCCTAACCGTAACCCTAACCAGAACCCTAAACCTATTCAAACCTAACCCTTACGCCTAACCCTAATCCTAACCCAAACACCTAAGCCTTACCCTAACCCTAACCCTAACCCTAAACCTAAGACCTAACCCTGACCCTAATCCATACAGCAAAGCAACCCTAAGCCTAATGACCCTAACCTCAACCCTAACCCTAACCCTAACTCTAACCCTAACTGTAAACCCTAAGCCTAACCCTAAGGTTAACCCTAACCCTAACCCCTAACCCTGACCCTAACCCTAACCCTAACCCTAACTCTAACCCCTAACCCTAACCCTGACTCTTACCCTAACACTAAACCCTAAGCCTAAGCCTAAGCCTAACACTAACCTAACCCTAACACCTAACCTCTAAATATAAACCTAACCCTAATCCTAACCCTAATGACCCTAACCCTAACCTTAACCCTAACCCTTATGACCCTATCCCTAACCCTAACCCTAACACTAATGACCCTAGCCCTAATACTAACCCTAACCCTAACCCTAACCCCTAACCCAATCCTAAGGCTGACCCTAACCCTAACCCTAACCCTAACCCTAACCCTAACCCTAACCTACCCTAAAGACTAACCCTAACCCTAAACCGAACCCTAACCCTAACTCTAACCCTAACCCTAACCCTAACCCTAAACACTAACCCTAACCCTAACCCTAAACCTAACCAATACCCCTAACCCTAACTCAAAACCTAACCCTAACCCTAACCCCTAACCCTAACCCTAATGATCCTAACCCTTACCCTAATCCTAACCCTAACCCCTAACCCTAACACCTACACCTAACACTAACCCTAACACTAACACTAAACCTAACCCAAACCCTAACCCTAACCCCTAACCCTAACCGTAATGACCCTAACCCTAAACCTAACCCTAAACCTAACCTTAAACCTACCCCTAACCCTAACCCTAATGACCCTAACCCTAAACCTAAGCCTAACCCTAACCCCTAACTCTAATTGTAGTCGATAACCCTAAAGGCGCTAACCCTGAATCTAACCCTAATGACCCTAACCCTAACGCTAACCCTAAACCTATCCAATCCTAACCTTAACCCTGACCCTAACCATAACCCTAACCAGAACCCTAACATTAACCCTAATGTCCATAACCAAACCCTACCCTAACCACTAACCCCTATCACAAACCCTAACCCTAACCCTAATCCTAAGGCTAACCATAACTATAACCCTAACCCTAACCCTAACCTACCCTAAAGACTAACCCTAACCCTAAACACTAACCCTAACCCTAACCCTAAACCTAACCTAAGCCTAATCGTACCCCTACCCTAACCCTAACCCTAACCTTAACCTTAAACCTAACCCCTAGCCCTAACCAACCCTAAGCCTAATGACCCTCAACCTAACCTTATCCCTAACCCCTAATCCTTACCCTAATGACCCTAACACTAATCCTAAGGACACTAAAACAGACCCTAACCCCTAACCCTAACCCCAACAAATCCTAACCCTAATGACCCTAACCCTAAGCCTAACCCTAACCCTAATTCTAACCCTTACCTTAACCCCTAACTATAACCCTAAATCCTAACCCTAACCCTAATCCTTACCCCAAACCAATCCTAAGCCTAATGACCCTAACCCTAACCATAAACCTAACCCCTAATCCCAAACCCTAATGACCCTAACCCTAACCCAACACTAACCCGAACCCGAACCCTAACCCTAAACTAACCCCAACCCTAACCCTAACCCTAAACCTAAACCTAACCCTAACCCTAACCCCTAACACTAACCCTAAACCAAACCCCTAACCCTAACCAACCCTAAGCCTTATGATCCTAACCCTAACCTTATCCCTAACCCCTAACCCTTACCCTAATGACTTTAACCCTAACGCTAAGTACCCTAAAACAGACCCTATCCCCTAACACTAACCCCAGCCAACCCTAACCCTAATGACCCTAACATTAAAACAAACCCTAATGACCCTAACCCTAACCCTAACCCTAACTAACCCGAACTCTAATGACCCTAACCCTAACCCTAAACCCTAACCCTAACCCTAACTCTAACCCTAACCCTAACACTAAACCCTAAGCCTAAGCCTAAGCCTAACCCTAACCCCTAACCTCTAAATATAAACCTAACCCTAATCCTAACCCTAATGACCCTAACCCTAACCCTAACCCTAACCCTAACCCTAACCCCTAACCCTAACCGTAATGACCCTAACCCTAACCCCTAACACTAACCCTAAACCAAACCCCTAACCCTAACCAACCCTAAGCCTTATGATGCTAACCCTAACCTTATCCCTAATCCCTAACCCTTACCCTAATGACTTTAACCCTAACGCTAAGTACCCTAAAACAGACCCTATCCCCTAACACTAACCCCAGCCAACCCTAACCCTAATGACCCTAACACTAAAACAAACCCTAATGACCCTAACCCTAACCCTAACCCTAACTAACCCGAACTCTAATGACCCTAACCCTAACCCTAAACCTAAACCCTAACCCTAACCCTAAACCTATTCAAACCTAACCCTTACGCCTAACCCTAATCCTAACCCAAACACCTAAGCCTAACCCTAACCCTAACCTAAACCTAAATGTAACACTAACCCTATCCCTAACCGTAACCCTAACCCTAACCCTAACCCTAACCCTAACCCCTAACCCTAACCCTAACCCTAACCCTAAACCTAAGACCTAACCCTAACCCTAATCCATACCGCAAACCAACCCTAAGCCTAATGACCCTAACCTCAACCTCAACCCTAACCCTAACCCTAACCCTAACACTAAACCCTAAGCCTAAGCCTAAGCCTAACCCTAACCCTAACCCTAACCCTAACCCTAACCCTAACCCCTAAACCTAACCCTAATGATCCTAACCCTAACCCTAACACTAAACCTAACCCGAACCCTAACCCCTAACCCTAACCGTAATGACCCTAACCCTAAACCTAAGCCTAACCCTAACCCCTAACTCTAATTGTAGTCCCTAACGCTAACCCTAAAGGCGCTAACCCTGAATATAACCCTAATGACCCTAACCCTAACGCTAACCCTAAACCTATCCAATCCTAACCTTAACCTTGACCATAACCGTAACCCTAACCAGAACCCTAACATTAACCCTAATGTCCATAACCAAACCCTACCCTAACCACTAACCCCTATCACAAACCCTAACCCTAACCCTAACCCATAACACTACCCCTAACCCTAACCCTTACCCTAAACCTAATGACACTAAACCTGACCCTAACCCTAACCCTAACCCTAACCCTAACCCTTACGACCCTATCCCTAACCCTAACCCTAACACTAAAGACCCTAGACCTAATACTAACCCTAACCCTAACCCTAACCCCTAACCCCAATCCTAAGGCTAACCATAACCCTAAACCTAACCCTAACCCTAACCCCAACCCTAACCCTAACCCTAACCCTAACCTACCCTAAAGACTAACCCTAACCCTAAACCGAACCCTAACCCTAACTCTAACCCTAACCCTAACCCTAACCCTAACCCAAACACTAACCCTAACCCTAACCCTAACCCTAAACCTAGCCCCTAACCCTAACCCTAAACCTAACCCTAAACCTAACCAATACCCCTAACCCTAACTCAAAACCTAACCCTAACACTAACCCCTAACCCTAACCCTAATGATCCCAACCCTTACCCTAATCCTAACCCTAACCCCTAACCCTAACACCTACACCTAACACTAACCCTAACACTAACACTAAACCTACCCCGAACCCTAACCCTAACCCCTAACCCTAACCGTAATGACGCTAAACCTAAATCTAACCCTAACCCTAACCTTAACCCTAACCCTAACCCTAACCCTAATGACCCTAACCCTAAACCTAAGCCTAACCCTAACCCTAATGACCGTAATTGTAGTCCCTAACCCTAACTCTAAAGGCGCTAACCCTGAATCTAACCCTAATGACCCTAACCCTAACGCTAACCCTAAACCTATCCAATCCTAACCTTAACCCTGACCCTAACCGTAACCCTAACCAGAACCCTAAACCTATTCAAACCTAACCCTTACGCCTAACCCTAATCCTAACCCAAACACCTAAGCCTAACCCTAACCCTAACCCTAACCCTAAGACCTAACCCTGACCCTAATCCATACAGCAAACCAACCCTAAGCCTAATGACCCTAACCTCAACCCTAACCCTAACCCTAACCCTAACCCTAACTGTAAACCCTAAGCCTAACCCTAAGGTTAACCCTAACCCTAACCCCTAACCCTGACCCTAACCCTAACCCTAACCCTAACTCTAACCCCTAACCCTAACCCTGACTCTAACCCTAACACTAAACCCTAAGCCTAAGCCTAAGCCTAACACTAACCTAACCCTAACACCTAACCTCTAAATATAAACCTAACCCTAATCCTAACCCTAATGACCCTAACCCTAACCTTAACCCTAACCCTTATGACCCTATCCCTAACCCTAACCCTAACACTAATGACCCTAGCCCTAATACTAACCCTAACCCTAACCCTAACCCCTAACCCAATCCTAAGGCTGACCATAACCCTAACCCTAACCCTGACCCTAACCCTAACCCTAACCCTAAACCTAACCTACCCTAAAGACTAACCCTAACCCTAAACCGAACCCTAACCCTAACTCTAACCCTAACCCTAACCCTAACCCTAAACACTAACCCTAACCCTAACCCTAAACCTAACCAATACCCCCAACCCTAACTCAAAACCTAACCCTAACACTAACCCCTAACCCTAACCCTAATGATTCTAACCCTAACCCTAATCCTAACCCTAACCCCTAACCCTAAGACCTACACCTAACACTAACCCTAACACTAACACTAAACCTAACCCGAACCCTAAACCTAACCCCTAACCCTAACCGTAATGACCCTAACCCTAAACCTAACCCTAAACCTAACCTTAAACCTACCCCTAACCCTAACCCTAATGACCCTAACCCTAAACCTAAGCCTAACCCTAACCCCTAACCCTAATTGTAGTCCCTAACCCTAACCCTAAAGGCGCTAACCCTGAATCTAACCCTAATGACCCTAACCCTAACGCTAACCCTAAACCTATCCAATCCTAACCTTAACCCTGACCCTAACCATAACCCTAACCAGAACCCTAACATTAACCCTAATGTCCATAACCAAACCCTACCCTAACCACTAACCCCTATCACAAACCCTAACCCTAACCCTAACCCTAATCCTAAGGCTAACCATAACTATAACCCTAACCCTAACCCTAACCTACCCTAAAGACTAACCCTAACCCTAAACACTAACCCTAACCCTAACCCTAAACCTAACCTAAGCCTAATCGTACCCCTACCCTAACCCTAACCCTAACCTTAAACCTAACCCCTAGCCCTAACCAACCCTAAGCCTAATGACCCTCAACCTAACCTTATCCCTAACCCCTAATCCTTACCCTAATGACCCTAACACTAATCCTAAAGACACTAAAACAGACCCTAACCCCTAACCCTAACCCCAACAAATCCTAACCCTAATGACCCTAACCCTAAGCCTAACCCTAACCCTAATTCTAACCCTTACCTTAACCCCTAAATATAACCCTAAATCCTAACCCTAACCCTAATCCTTACCCCAAACCAATCCTAAGCCTAATGACCCTAACCCTAACCATAAACCTAACCCCTAATCCCAAACCCTAATGACCCTAACCCTAACCCAACACTAACCCTAACCCGAACCCTAACCCTAAACTAACCCCAACCCTAACCCTAACCCTAAACCTAAACCTAACCCTAACCCTAACCCCTAACACTAACCCTAAACCAAACCCCTAACCCTAACCAACCCTAAGCCTTATGATCCTAACCCTAACCTTATCCCTAACCCCTAACCCTTACCCTAATGACTTTAACCCTAACGCTAAGTACCCTAAAACAGACCCTATCCCCTAAAACTAACCCCAGCCAACCCTAACCCTAATGACCCTAACATGAAAACAAACCCTAATGACCCTAACCCTAACCCTAACCCTAACTAACCCGAACTCTAATGACCCTAACCCTAACCCTAACCCCTAACCCTAACCCTAACTCTAACCCTAACCCTAACACTAAACCCTAAGCCTAAGCCTAAGCCTAACCCTAACCCCTAACCTCTAAATATAAACCTAACCCTAATCCTAACCCTAATGACCCTAACCCTAACCCTAACCCTAACCCTAACCCTAACACTAACCCTAACCCGAACCCTAACCCTAACACTAACGCTAACCCCTAACCCTAACCGTAATGACCCTAACCCTAACCCCTAACACTAACCCTAAACCAAACCCCTAACCCTAACCAACCCTAAGCCTTATGATCCTAACCCTAAACTTATCCCTAACCCCTAACCCTTACCCTAATGACTTTAACCCTAACGCTAAGTACCCTAAAACAGACCCTATCCCCTAACACTAACCCCAGCCAACCCTAACCCTAATGACACTAACACTAAAACAAACCCTAATGACCCTAACCCTAACCCTAACTAACCCGAACTCTAATGACCCTAACCCTAACCCTAAACCTAAACCCTAACCCTAACCCTAAACCTATTCAAACCTAACCCTTACGCCTAACCCTAATCCTAACCCAAACACCTAAGCCTAACCCTAACCCTAACCTAAACCTAAACGTAACACTAACCCTATCCCTAACCCTAACCCTAACCCTAACCCTAACCCTAACCCTAACCCTAACCCCTAACCCTAACCCTAACCCTAACCCTAACCCTAAGACCTAACCCTAACCCTAATCCATACCGCAAACCAACCCTAAGCCTAATGACCCTAACCTCAACCTCAAACCTAACCCTAACCCTAACCCTAACACTAAACCCTAAGCCTAAGCCTAACCCTAACCCTAACCCTAACCCCTAAACCTAACCCTAATGATCCTAACCGTAACCCTAACCCTAAACCCTAACCCTAACCCCTACACCTAACACTAACCCTAACCCTAACACTAAACCTAACCCGAACCCTAACCCCTAACCCTAACCGTAATGACCCTAACCCTAAAACTAACCCTAACCCTAACCTTAACCCTAACCCTAACCCTAATGACCCTAACCCTAAACCTAAGCCTAACCCTAACCCCTAACTCTAATTGTAGTCCCTAACGCTAACCCTAAAGGCGCTAACCCTGAATATAACCCTAATGACCCTAACCCTAACGCTAACCCTAAACCTATCCAATCCCAACCTTAACCTTGACCATAACCGTAACCCTAACCAGAACCCTAACATTAACCCTAATGTCCATAACCAAACCCTACCCTAACCACTAACCCCTATCACAAACCCTAACCCTAACCCTAACCCATAACACTACCCCTAACCCTAACCCTTACCCTAAACCTAATGACACTAAACCTGACCCTAACCCTAACCCTAATCCTAACCCTAACCCTTACGACCGTATCCCTAACCCTAACCCTAACACTAAAGACCCTAGACCTAATACTAACCCTAACCCTAACCCTAACCCCTAACCCCAATCCTAAGGCTAACCATAACCCTAAACCTAACCCTAACCCTAACCCTAACCCTAACCCTAACCCTAACCCTAACCCTAACCCTAACCTACCCTAAAGACTAACCCTAACCCTAAACCGAACCCTAACCCTAACTCTAACCCTAACCCTAACCCTAACCCTAACCCAAACACTAACCCTAACCCTAACCCTAACCCTAAACCTAGCCCCTAACCCTAACCCTAAACCTAACCCTAAACCTAACCAATACCCCTAACCCTAACTCAAAACCTAACCCTAACACTAACCCCTAACCCTAACCCTAATGATCCCAACCCTTACCCTAATCCTAACCCTAACCCCTAACCCTAACACCTACACCTAACACTAACCCTAACACTAACACTAAACCTACCCCGAACCCTAACCCTAACCCCTAACCCTAACCGTAATGACGCTAAACCTAAATCTAACCCTAACCCTAACCTTAACCCTAACCCTAACCCTAACCCTAATGACCCTAACCCTAAACCTAAGCCTAACCCTAACCCTAATGACCGTAATTGTAGTCCCTAACCCTAACTCTAAAGGCGCTAACCCTGAATCTAACCCTAATGACCCTAACCCTAACGCTAACCCTAAACCTATCCAATCCTAACCTTAACCCTGACCCTAACCGTAACCCTAACCAGAACCCTAAACCTATTCAAACCTAACCCTTACGCCTAACCCTAATCCTAACCCAAACACCTAAGCCTTACCCTAACCCTAACCCTAACCCTAAACCTAAGACCTAACCCTGACCCTAATCCATACAGCAAAGCAACCCTAAGCCTAATGACCCTAACCTCAACCCTAACCCTAACCCTAACTCTAACCCTAACTGTAAACCCTAAGCCTAACCCTAAGGTTAACCCTAACCCTAACCCCTAACCCTGACCCTAACCCTAACCCTAACCCTAACTCTAACCCCTAACCCTAACCCTGACTCTTACCCTAACACTAAACCCTAAGCCTAAGCCTAAGCCTAACACTAACCTAACCCTAACACCTAACCTCTAAATATAAACCTAACCCTAATCCTAACCCTAATGACCCTAACCCTAACCTTAACCCTAACCCTTATGACCCTATCCCTAACCCTAACCCTAACACTAATGACCCTAGCCCTAATACTAACCCTAACCCTAACCCTAACCCCTAACCCAATCCTAAGGCTGACCCTAACCCTAACCCTAACCCTAACCCTAACCCTAACCCTAACCCTAACCTACCCTAAAGACTAACCCTAACCCTAAACCGAACCCTAACCCTAACTCTAACCCTAACCCTAACCCTAACCCTAAACACTAACCCTAACCCTAACCCTAAACCTAACCAATACCCCTAACCCTAACTCAAAACCTAACCCTAACCCTAACCCCTAACCCTAACCCTAATGATCCTAACCCTTACCCTAATCCTAACCCTAACCCCTAACCCTAACACCTACACCTAACACTAACCCTAACACTAACACTAAACCTAACCCAAACCCTAACCCTAACCCCTAACCCTAACCGTAATGACCCTAACCCTAAACCTAACCCTAAACCTAACCTTAAACCTACCCCTAACCCTAACCCTAATGACCCTAACCCTAAACCTAAGCCTAACCCTAACCCCTAACTCTAATTGTAGTCGATAACCCTAAAGGCGCTAACCCTGAATCTAACCCTAATGACCCTAACCCTAACGCTAACCCTAAACCTATCCAATCCTAACCTTAACCCTGACCCTAACCATAACCCTAACCAGAACCCTAACATTAACCCTAATGTCCATAACCAAACCCTACCCTAACCACTAACCCCTATCACAAACCCTAACCCTAACCCTAACCCTAATCCTAAGGCTAACCATAACTATAACCCTAACCCTAACCCTAACCCTAACCTACCCTAAAGACTAACCCTAACCCTAAACACTAACCCTAACCCTAACCCTAAACCTAACCTAAGCCTAATCGTACCCCTACCCTAACCCTAACCCTAAACCTAACCTAAGCCTAATCGTACCCCTACCCTAACCCCAACCCTAACCTTAAACCTAACCCCTAGCCCTAACCAACCCTAAGCCTAATGACCCTCAACCTAACCTTATCCCTAACCCCTAATCCTTACCCTAATGACCCTAACACTAATCCTAAGGACACTAAAACAGACCCTAACCCCTAACCCTAACCCCAACAAATCCTAACCCTAATGACCCTAACCCTAAGACTAACCCTAACCCTAATTCTAACCCTTACCTTAACCCCTAAATATAACCCTAAATCCTAACCCTAACCCTAATCCTTACCCCAAACCAATCCTAAGCCTAATGACCCTAACCCTAACCATAAACCTAACCCCTAATCCCAAACCCTAATGACCCTAACCCTAACCCAACACTAACCCGAACCCGAACCCTAACCCTAAACTAACCCCAACCCTAACCCTAACCCTAAACCTAAACCTAACCCTAACCCTAACCCCTAACACTAACCCTAAACCAAACCCCTAACCCTAACCAACCCTAAGCCTTATGATCCTAACCCTAACCTTATCCCTAACCCCTAACCCTTACCCTAATGACTTTAACCCTAACGCTAAGTACCCTAAAACAGACCCTATCCCCTAACACTAACCCCAGCCAACCCTAACCCTAATGACCCTAACATTAAAACAAACCCTAATGACCCTAACCCTAACCCTAACCCTAACTAACCCGAACTCTAATGACCCTAACCCTAACCCTAACCCCTAACCCTAACCCTAACTCTAACCCTAACCCTAACACTAAACCCTAAGCCTAAGCCTAAGCCTAACCCTAACCCCTAACCTCTAAATATAAACCTAACCCTAATCCTAACCCTAATGACCCTAACCCTAACCCTAACCCTAACCCTAACCCTAACCCCTAACCCTAACCGTAATGACCCTAACCCTAACCCCTAACACTAACCCTAAACCAAACCCCTAACCCTAACCAACCCTAAGCCTTATGATGCTAACCCTAACCTTATCCCTAACCCCTAACCCTTACCCTAATGACTTTAACCCTAACGCTAAGTACCCTAAAACAGACCCTATCCCCTAACACTAACCCCAGCCAACCCTAACCCTAATGACCCTAACACTAAAACAAATCCTAATGACCCCAACCCTAACCCTAACCCTAACTAACCCGAACTCTAATGACCCTAACCCTAACCCTAAACCTAAACCCTAACCCTAACCCTAAACCTATTCAAACCTAACCCTTACGCCTAACCCTAATCCTAACCCAAACACCTAAGCCTAACCCTAACCCTAACCTAAACCTAAACGTAACACTAACCCTATCCCTAACCCTAACCCTAACCCTAACCCTAACCCTAACCCTAACCCTAACCCCAACCCCTAACCCTAACCCTAACCCTAAACCTATTGAAACCTAACCCTTACGCCTAACCCTAATCCTAACCCAAACACCTAAGCCTAACCCTAACCCTAACCTAAACCTAAACGTAAAACTAATCCTATCCCTAACCCTAACCCTAACCCTAACCCTAACCCTAACCCTAACCCCAAACCCTAACCCTAACCCTAACCCTAACCCTAAACCTAAGACCTAACCCTAACCCTAATCCATACCGCAAACCAACCCTAAGCCTAATGACCCTAACCTCAACCTCAACCCTAACCCTAACCCTAACCCTAACACTAAACCCTAAGCCTAAGCCTAAGCCTAACCCTAACGCTAACCCTAACCCTAACCGTAACCCTAACCCCTAAACCTAACCCTAATGATCCTAACCGTAACCCTAACCCTAACCCTAACCCCTAACCCTAACCCCTACACCTAACACTAACCCTAACACTAACAGTAAACCTAACCCGAACCCTAACCCCTAACCCTAACCGTAATGACCCTAACCCTAAACCTAACCCTAACCCTAACCTTAACCCTAACCCTAACCCTAATGACCCTAACCCTAAACCTAAGCCTAACCCTAACGCCTAACTCTAATTGTAGTCCCTAACGCTAACCCTAAAGGCGCTAACCCTGAATATAACCCTAATGACCCTAACCCTAACGCTAACCCTAAACCTATCCAATCCTAACCTTAACCTTGACCATAACCGTAACCCTAACCAGAACCCTAACATTAACCCTAATGTCCATAACCAAACCCTACCCTAACCACTAACCCCTATCACAAACCCTAACCCTAACCCTAACCCATAACACTACCCCTAACCCTAACCCTTACCCTAAACCTAATGACACTAAACCTGACCCTAACCCTAACCCTAACCCTAACCCTAACCCTAACCCTTACGACCCTATCCCTAACCCTAACCCTAACACTAAAGACCCTAGACCTAATACTAACCCTAACCCTAAACCTAACCCCTAACCCCAATCCTAAGGCTAACCATAACCCTAAACCTAACCCTAACCCTAACCCTAACCCTAACCCTAACCCTAACCTACCCTAAAGACTAACCCTAACCCTAAACCGAACCCTAACCCTAACTCTAACCCGAAACCCTAACCCTAACACTAAACACTAACCCTAACCCTAACCCTAACCCTAACCCTAAACCTAGCCCCTAACCCTAACCCTAACCCTAACCCTAAACCTAACCAATACCCCTAACCCTAACTCAAAACCTAACCCTAACCCTAACCCTAACCCTAACCCTAATGATCCCAACCCTTACCCTAATCCTAACCCTAACCCCTAACCCTAACACCTACACCTAACACTAACCCTAACACTAACACTAAACCTACCCCGAACCCTAACCCTAACCCCTAACCCTAACCGTAATGACGCTAAACCTAAATCTAACCCTAACCCTAACCTTAACCCTAACCCTAACCCTAACCCTAATGACCCTAACCCTAAACCTAAGCCTAACCCTAACCCTAATGACCGTAATTGTAGTCCCTAACCCTAACTCTAAAGGCGCTAACCCTGAATCTAACCCTAATGACCCTAACCCTAACGCTAACCCTAAACCTGTCCAATCCTAACCTTAACCCTGACCCTAACCGTAACCCTAACCCTAACCCTAAACCTATTCAAACCTAACCCTTACGCCTAACCCTAATCCTAACCCAAACACCTAAGCCTAACCCTAACCCTAACCCTAACCCTAAACCTAAGACCTAACCCTGACCCTAATCCATACAGCAAACCAACCCTAAGCCTAATGACCCTAACCTCAACCCTAACCCTAACCCTAACCCTAACCCTAACAGTAAACCCTAAGCCTAACCCTAATGTTAACCCTAACCCTAACCCCTAACCCTGACCCTAACCCTAACCCTAACCCTAACTCTAACCCCTAACCCTAACCCTAACTCTAACCCTAACACTAAACCCTAAGCCTAAGCCTAAGCCTAACACTAACCTAACCCTAACACCTAACCTCTAAATATAAACCTAACCCTAATCCTAACCCTAATGACCCTAACCCTAACCTTAACCCTAACCCTTATGACCCTATCAATAACCCTAACCCTAACACTAATGACCCTAGCCCTAATACTAACCCTAACCCTAACCCTAACCCCTAACCCAATCCTAAGGCTGACCCTAACCCTAACCCTAACCCTAACCCTAACCCTAACCTACCCTAAAGACTAACCCTAACCCTAAACCGAACCCTAACCCTAACTCTAACCCTAACCCTAACCCTAACCCTAACCCTAAACACTAACCCTAACCCTAACCCTAACCCTAAACCTAACCAATACCCCTAACCCTAACTCAAAACCTAACCCTAACACTAACCCCTAACCCTAACCCTAATGATCCTAACCCTAACCCTAATCCTAACCCTAACCCCTAACACCTACACCTAACACTAACCCTAACACTAACACTAAACCTAACCCGAACCCTAACCCTAACCCCTAACCCTAACCGTAATGACCCTAACCCTAAAACTAACCCTAAACCTAACCTTAAACCTACCCCTAACCCTAACCCTATATGACCCTAACCCTAAACCTAAGCCTAACCCTAACCCTAACCCCTAACCCTAATTGTAGTCCCTAACCCTAACCCTAAAGGCGCTAACCCTGAATCTAACCCTAATGACCCTAACCCTAACGCTAACCCTAAACCTATCCAATCCTAACCTTAACCCTGACCCTAACCGTAACCCTAACCAGAACCCTAACATTAACCCTAATGTCCATAACCAAACCCTACCCTAACCACTAACCCCTATCACAAACCCTAACCATAACCCTAACCCTAATCCTAAGGCTAACCATAACTATAACCCTAACCCTAACCCTAACCTACCCTAAAGACTAACCCTAACCCTAAACACTAACCCTAACCCTAACCCTAAACCTAACCTAAGCCTAATCGTACCCCTACCCTAACCCTAACCCTAAACCTAACCTAAGCCTAATCGTACCCCTACCCTAACCCTAACCCTAACCTTAAACCTAACCCCTAGCCCTAACCAACCCTAAGCCTAATGACCCTCAACCTAACCTTATCCCTAACCCCTAATCCTTACCCTAATGACCCTAACACTAATCCTAAGGACACTAAAACAGACCCTAACCCCTAACCCTAACCCCAACAAATCCTAACCCTAATGACCCTAACCCTAAGCCTAACCCTAACCCTAATTCTAACCCTTACCTTAACCCCTAAATATAACCCTAAATCCTAACCCTAAACCTAATCCTTACCCCAAACCAATCCTAAGCCTAATGACCCTAACCCTAACCATAAACCTAACCCCTAATCCCAAACCCTAATGACCCTAACCCTAACCCAACACTAACCCTAACCCGAACCCTAACCCTAAACTAACCCCAACCCTAACCCTAACCCTAAACCTAAACCTAACCCTAACCCTAACCCTAAACCAAACCCCTAACCCTAACCAACCCTAAGCCTTATGATCCTAACCCTAACCTTATCCCTAACCCCTAACCCTTACCCTAATGACTTTAACCCTAACGCTAAGTACCCTAAAACAGACCCTATCCCCTAACACTAACCCCAGCCAACCCTAACCCTAATGACCCTAACATTAAAACAAACCCTAATGACCCTAACCCTAACCCTAACCCTAACTAACCCGAACTCTAATGACCCTAACCCTAACCCTAACCCCTAACCCTAACCCTAACTCTAACCCTAACCCTAACACTAAACCCTAAGTCTAACCCTAACCCTAAACCTAATCCTAACCCTAACTCTAACCCCGAACCCTAACCCTAACTCTAACCCTAACCCTAACACTAACCCCTAACCCTAATTGTAGTCCCTAACCCTAACCCTAAAGGCGCTAACCCTGAATCTAACCCTAATGACCCTAACCCTAACGCTAACCCTAAACCTATCCAATCCTAACCTTAACCCTGACCCTAACCATAACCCTAACCAGAACCCTAACATTAACCCTAATGTCCATAACCAAACCCTACCCTAACCACTAACCCCTATCACAAACCCTAACCCTAACCCTAACCCTAATCCTAAGGCTAACCATAACTATAACCCTAACCCTAACCCTAACCCTAACCTACCCTAAATACTAACCCTAACCCTAAACACTAACCCTAACCCTAACCCTAACCCTAAACCTAAACCTAACCCCTAACACTAACCCTAAACCAAACCCCTAACCCTAACCAACCCTAAGCCTTATGATCCTAACCCTAACCTTATCCCTAACCCCTAACCCTTACCCTAATGACTTTAACCCTAACGCTAAGTACCCTAAAACAGACCCTATCCCCTAACACTAACCCCAGCCAACCCTAACCCTAATGACCCTAACACTAAAACAAACCCTAATGACCCTAACCCTAACCCTAACCCTAACTAACCCGAACTCTAATGACCCTAACCCTAACCCTAACCCCTAACCCTAACCCTAACTCTAACCCTAACCCTAACACTAAACCCTAAGCCTAAGCCTAAGCCTAACCCTAACCCCTAACCTCTAAATATAAACCTAACCCTAATCCTAACCCTAATGACCCTAACCCTAACCCTAACCCTAACCCTAACCCTAACCCCTAACCCTAACCGTAATGACCCTAACCCTAACCCCTAACACTAACCCTAAACCAAACCCCTAACCCTAACCAACCCTAAGCCTTATGATGCTAACCCTAACCTTATCCCTAACCCCTAACCCTTACCCTAATGACTTTAACCCTAACGCTAAGTACCCTAAAACAGACCCTATCCCCTAACACTAACCCCAGCCAACCCTAACCCTAATGACCCTAACACTAAAACAAACCCTAATGACCCTAACCCTAACCCTAACCCTAACTAACCCGAACTCTAATGACCCTAACCCTAACCCTAAACCTAAACCCTAACCCTAACCCTAACCCTAAACCTAAACCCTAACCCTAACCCTAAACCTATTCAAACCTAACCCTTACGCCTAACCCTAATCCTAACCCAAACACCTAAGCCTAACCCTAACCCTAACCTAAACCTAAACGTAACACTAACCCTATCCCTAACCCTAACCCTAACCCTAACCCTAACCCTAAACACTAACCCTAACCCTAACCCTAAACCTAGCCCCTAACCCTAACCCTAACCCTAGCCCTAACCCTAAACCTAACCAATACCCCTAACCCTAACTCAAAACCTAACCCTAACCCTAACCCTAACCCCTAACCCTAACCCTAACCATAATGATCCTAACCCTAACCCTAATCCTAACTCTAACCCTAACCCCTACACCTAACACTAACCCTAACACTAACACTAAACCTGACCCGAACCCTAACCCTAACCCCTAACCCTAACCGTAATGACCCTAACCCTAAACCTAAGCCTAACCCTAACCCCTGACCCTAATTGTAGTCCCTAACCCTAAAGGCGCTAACCCTGAATCTAACCCTAATGACCCTAACCCTAACGCTAACCCTAAACCTATCCAATCCTAACCTTAACCCTGACCCTAACCGTAACCCTAACCAGAACCCTAACATTAACCCTAATGTCCATAACCAAACCCTACCCTAACCATTAACCCCTACCACAAACCCTAACCCTAACCCTAACCCATAACACTACCCCTAACCCTAACCCTTACCCTAAACCTAACAACACTAAGCCTGACCCTAACCCTAACCCTAAGCCTAACCCTAACCCTAACCCTAACCCTAAATTTAAACCTAACCCTAACCCCTAACCCTAGCCCTGACCCTGACCCTAACCACTAACCCTAAGCCGAACTAACCCTAACCCTAATGACCCTAACCCTAACCCTAACACTGTCCCTTACCCTAACCCTAACACTAATGACCCTAACCCTAACCCCTAACCCTAACCCTAACCGTGACCCTAACTACTAACCCTAGGCCGAACTCTAACCCTAACCCTAATGACCCTAACCCTAACCCCTAACCCGAACCCTAACCCTGAACCTAACCACTACCCCTAACCCCACCCCTAACCCTAACACTAACCCTAACCTCTAAATCTAACCCCTAACCATAACCCTAATCCTAATGACCCTAACCCCAAACTCTAATGACCCTAACCATAAACCTAACCCCTAACCCCTAACCCTAGGCCTAAACCTAATCCTAACCCTAACCCTAACCCTAACTAACACTAACCCTAACCCTAGCACTAACCCCTAACCCTAAACATAATCCTAACACTCACATTAGCCCTGTAATCGATGGCCTTGCTGGACTTGTCGAATGCAAGACAAAAGACAAACGGACTGAGGCATCAAGAGCCGAAGAGCTAACAAAGGAAGTAAATAACTGCTGCTTATCTTATCAGACAAAAGTAAGGGGGGATAGCCCATCACTGTAAACTCAGTGATCTGTGGGGCGCCGCTGAGGCTGCGCAGCCAGAGATTGCTTCAGAGATTGCTTTGGACAAAGCACAGATGGCCCCCGAATACACATACCAAGATGCCCGCTCCGAAGGCGTGTCACACTGCTGAGTCCCGCTTCTGACGACACGACATTCCATGCCAAGAGCCAATCGATACACAATAATTGACTTAGTCCCACCTCGCAAAAAGATTTCCAAACATATAAAAATTGGCACTTGAAAACTCTCTTTGGGAGGAGGAGCCAAGCGAGAACTTCACCTGATGGACGGGTCGACGGGCCTGAACCTCTCTTCCCCCCCCAAGAAGGGACGCCTTTTTGGTAAGAGTTGCGCCTCTGACTTTGTCAGACGTATCCCCGGGAACACATTGTTAACTAAAGCGCTAAACTGTTACTTTGAGCTCAACTTTTGTAGACAGTGAATTTATCAACGGCAATTCCGAATCTGTGATAACTGTCGCTTGAACAAATTACCTATTGTTTCAACTTTGCGAAACTGTTTCAGTGAAAGTCCTTGGAAGGGCTCTGGCAGGCTAGTTGAATATCCGACTCCCCTTACCCCCCCCCTTTAACGCGACAAGCCCCTAACCCTAACTCTAACCCTAGCCCTAACCCATAAACCTAATGGCCGTCCCTAACCCTAACCCTAATGACCCCAACACTAACACAAACCCTAATGACCCTAACCCTAACACTAACCCTAAACCTAACCAGCCGTAAGCTAAACCTGATCCTCACACTAATCATTACGCCTAACACTAAACCTAAGCTGAAAACATAACCATAAGTCTAACCTTAACCCTAATGACCCTAACCCAAAACCAAACCCTAACCCCAAACCCCTAAACCTAACCCTAACCCTAACCCGTAACCCTAACCCCTAACCCTAACCCTAAACTTTAACCCTAACCAACCCTAACCCTAATGAACCTAACGCTGACCCCAACCTTAACACTAACCCCTAACCCTAACCCTAATGACCCTAACCCTAACCGTAATCGTAACTCTAACCCGAACCCCTAACCCTAACCCTAACCCTGATTACCCTAAACCTAACCGTAAACCTAACCCCTAACCCTAACCCTAACCCCTAACACTAACCCGAAACCTAACCCCAGCCCTAACCCGAACCCTAACCCTAACCCTGATTACCCTAAACCTAACCCCTAACCCTAACCCTAACCCCTAAAACTAACCCGAAACCTAACCCCAGCCCTAACCCGAACCCTAACCCTAACCCTGATTACCCTAAACCTAACCCCTAACCCTAACCCTAACCCCTAACACTAACCCGAACCCTAACCCCAGCCCTAACCCCTAACCCTAACCCTAACCCTAACGACCCTAAATCTAACCCTAAACCTAACCGCTAACCTTAACCCTAACCCCTAACACTAACCCTATCCCGAACCCTAGTGACCCTAACCCTAACCCTAACTCTAACTCTAACCCCTAACACTAACCCTAACTCTAATGACCCTAACCCTAACCCCAACCCCTAATCCTAACCCTAACACTAACCCTAACCCCTAACCTTAACCCCACCCCTAACCCTAAGACTAACCCTAACCCCTAAAGCTAACCCCTAACCCTAACCCTAACCCTAACCGTAATGACCCTAACCCTAACCTTAAACCTAACCCCTAACCCTAAACCTAATCCTAACCCTAACCCTAACCAACACTAACCCTAACCCTAACCCTTACCCGTAACCCTAAACCTAACCCTAACCCTAACCCTAACCCTAACCCTAACCCTAACCCTAATGGCCCTAAGCCTAACCTTAACCCTAACCCTAACCCTAACGCTAACCCTAACCCCTAACCCTAACCCTAACCCTAATGATCCTAACCCTAACCCTAACCCTAACCCCTAACACTAACCCTAAACCAAACCCCTAACCCTAACCAACCCTAAGCCTTATGATCCTAACCCTAACCTTATCCCTAACCCCTAACCCTTACCCTAATGACTTTAACCCTAACGCTAAGTACCCTAAAACAGACTCTATCCCCTAACACTAACCCCAGCCAACCCTAACCCTAATGACCCTAACACTAAAACAAACCCTAATGACCCTAACCCTAACCCTAACCCTAACTAACCCGAACTCTAATGACCCTAACCCTAACCCTAAACCTAAACCCTAACCCTAACCCTAAACCTATTCAAACCTAACCCTTACGCCTAACCCTAATCCTAACCCAAACACCTAAGCCTAACCCTAACCCTAACCTAAACCTAAACGTAACACTAACCCTATCCCTAACCCTAACCCTAACCCTAACCCTAACCCTAACCCTAACCCCTAACCCTAACCCTAACCCTAACCCTAACCCTAAATCTAAGACCTAACCCTAACCCTAATCCATACCGCAAACCAACCCTAAGCCTAATGACCCTAACCTCAACCTCAACCCTAACCCTAACCCTAACCCTAACACTAAACCCTAAGCCTAAGCCTAACCCTAACCCTAACCCTAACCCTAACCCTAACCCCTAACCCTAACCCCTACACCTAACACTAACCCTAACACTAACACTAAACCTAACCCGAACCCTAACCCCTAACCCTAACCGTAATGACCCTAACCCTAAACATAACCCTAACCCTAACCTTAACCCTAACCCTAACCCTAATGACCCTAACCCTAAACCTAAGCCTAACTCTAACCCCTAGCTCTAATTGTAGTCCCTAACTCTAACCCTAAAGGCGCTAACCCTGAATATAACCCTAATGACCCTAACCCTAACGCTAACCCTAAACCTATCCAATCCTAACCTTAACCTTGACCATAACCGTAACCCTAACCAGAACCCTAACATTAACCCTAATGTCCATAACCAAACCCTACCCTAACCACTAACCCCTATCACAAACCCTAACCCTAACCCTAACCCATAACACTACCCCTAACCCTAACCCTTACCCTAAACCTAATGACACTAAACCTGACCCTAACCCTAACCCTAACCCTAACCCTAACCCTTACGACCCTATCCCTAACCCTAACCCTAACACTAAAGACCCTAGACCTAATAATAACCCTAACCCTAAACCTAACCCCTAACCCCAATCCTAAGGCTAACCATAACCCTAAACCTAACCCTAACCCTAACCCTAACCCTAACCCTAACCCTAACCCTAACCCTAAAACTAACCTACCCTAAAGACTAACCCTAACCCTAAACCGAACCCTAACCCTAACTCTAACCCTAACCCTAACCCTAACCATAAACACTAACCCTAACCCTAACCCTAACCCTAAACCTAGCCCCTAACCCTAACGCTAACCCTAACCCTAAACCTAACCAATACCCCTAACCCTAACTCAAAACCTAACCCTAACCCCTAACCCTAACCCTAATGATCCCAACCCTTACCCTAATCCTAACCCTAACCCCTAACCCTAACACCTACACCTAACACTAACCCTAACACTAACACTAAACCTAACCCGAACCCTAAACCTAACCCCTAACCCTAACCGTAATGACGCTAAACCTAAATCTAACCCTAACCCTAACCTTAACCCTAACCCTAACCCTAACCCTAATGACCCTAACCCTAAACCTAAGCCTAACCCTAACCCTAATGACCGTAATTGTAGTCCCTAACCCTAACTCTAAAGGCGCTAACCCTGAATCTAACCCTAATGACCCTAACCCTAACGCTAACCCTAAACCTATCCAATCCTAACCTTAACCCTGACCCTAAACGTAACCCTAACCAGAACCCTAACATTAACCCTAATGTCCATAACCAAACCCTACCCTAACCACTAACCCCTATCACAAACCCTAACCCTAAACCTAACCCTAACCATAACTCTAACCCTAACCCTAACCCTAACCCTAACCCTAACCCTAACCCTAAACACTAACCCTAACCCTAACCCTAAACCTAGCCCCTAACCCTAACCCTAACCCTAGCCCTAACCCTAAACCTAACCAATACCCCTAACCCTAACTCAAAACCTAACCCTAACCCTAACCCTAACCCCTAACCCTAACCCTAACCCTAATGATCCTAACCCTAACCCTAATCCTAACCCTAACCCTAACCCCTACACCTAACACTAACCCTAACACTAACACTAAACCTGACCCGAACCCTAACCCTAACCCCTAACCCTAACCGTAATGACCATAACCCTAAACCTAAGCCTAACCCTAACCCCTGACCCTAATTGTAGTCCCTAACCCTAAAGGCGCTAACCCTGAATCTAACCCTAATGACCCTAACCCTAACGCTAACCCTAAACCTATCCAATCCTAACCTTAACCCTGACCCTAACCGTAACCCTAACCAGAACCCTAACATTAACCCTAATGTCCATAACCAAACCCTACCCTAACCATTAACCCCTACCACAAACCCTAACCCTAACCCTAACCCATAACACTACCCCTAACCCTAACCCTTACCCTAAACCTAACAACACTAAGCCTGACCCTAACCCTAACCCTAAGCCTAACCCTAACCCTAACCCTAACCCTAAATTTAAACCTAACCCTAACCCCTAACCCTAACCCTGACCCTGACCCTAACCACTAACCCTAAGCCGAACTAACCCTAACCCTAATGACCCTAACCCTAACCCTAACACTGTCCCTTACCCTAACCCTAACCCTAATGACCCTAACCCTAACCCCTAACCCGAACCCTAACCCTGAACCTAACCACTACCCCTAACCCCACCCCTAACCCTAACACTAACCCTAACCTCTAAATCTAACCCCTAACCATAACCCTAATCCTAATGACCCTAACCCCAAACTCTAATGACCCTAACCATAAACCTAACCCCTAACCCCTAACCCTAGGCCTAAACCTAATCCTAACCCTAACCCTAACCCTAACTAACACTAACCCTAACCCTAGCACTAACCCCTAACCCTAAACATAATCCTAACACTCACATTAGCCCTGTAATCGATGGCCTTGCTGGACTTGTCGAATGCAAGACAAAAGACAAACGGACTGAGGCATCAAGAGCCGAAGAGCTAACAAAGGAAGTAAATAACTGCTGCTTATCTTATCAGACAAAAGTAAGGGGGGATAGCCCATCACTGTAAACTCAGTGATCTGTGGGGCGCCGCTGAGGCTGCGCAGCCAGAGATTGCTTCAGAGATTGCTTTGGACAAAGCACAGATGGCCCCCGAATACACATACCAAGATGCCCGCTCCGAAGGCGTGTCACACTGCTGAGTCCCGCTTCTGACGACACGACATTCCATGCCAAGAGCCAATCGATACACAATAATTGACTTAGTCCCACCTCGCAAAAAGATTTCCAAACATATAAAAATTGGCACTTGAAAACTCTCTTTGGGAGGAGGAGCCAAGCGAGAACTTCACCTGATGGACGGGTCGACGGGCCTGAACCTCTCTTCCCCCCCCAAGAAGGGACGCCTTTTTGGTAAGAGTTGCGCCTCTGACTTTGTCAGACGTATCCCCGGGAACACATTGTTAACTAAAGCGCTAAACTGTTACTTTGAGCTCAACTTTTGTAGACAGTGAATTTATCAACGGCAATTCCGAATCTGTGATAACTGTCGCTTGAACAAATTACCTATTGTTTCAACTTTGCGAAACTGTTTCAGTGAAAGTCCTTGGAAGGGCTCTGGCAGGCTAGTTGAATATCCGACTCCCCTTACCCCCCCCCTTTAACGCGACAAGCCCCTAACCCTAACTCTAACCCTAGCCCTAACCCATAAACCTAATGGCCGTCCCTAACCCTAACCCTAATGACCCCAACACTAACACAAACCCTAATGACCCTAACCCTAACACTAACCCTAAACCTAACCAGCCGTAAGCTAAACCTGATCCTCACACTAATCATTACGCCTAACACTAAACCTAAGCTGAAAACATAACCATAAGTCTAACCTTAACCCTAATGACCCTAACCCAAAACCAAACCCTAACCCCAAACCCCTAAACCTAACCCTAACCCTAACCCGTAACCCTAACCCCTAACCCTAACCCTAAACTTTAACCCTAACCAACCCTAACCCTAATGAACCTAACGCTGACCCCAACCTTAACACTAACCCCTAACCCTAACCCTAATGACCCTAACCCTAACCGTAATCGTAACTCTAACCCGAACCCCTAACCCTAACCCTAACCCTGATTACCCTAAACCTAACCGTAAACCTAACCCCTAACCCTAACCCTAACCCCTAACACTAACCCGAAACCTAACCCCAGCCCTAACCCGAACCCTAACCCTAACCCTGATTACCCTAAACCTAACCCCTAACCCTAACCCTAACCCCTAACACTAACCCGAACCCTAACCCCAGCCCTAACCCCTAACCCTAACCCTAACCCTAACGACCCTAAATCTAACCCTAAACCTAACCGCTAACCTTAACCCTAACCCCTAACACTAACCCTATCCCGAACCCTAGTGACCCTAACCCTAACCCTAACTCTAACTCTAACCCCTAACACTAACCCTAACTCTAATGACCCTAACCCTAACCCCAACCCCTAATCCTAACCCTAACACTAACCCTAACCCCTAACCTTAACCCCACCCCTAACCCTAAGACTAACCCTAACCCCTAAAGCTAACCCCTAACCCTAACCCTAACCCTAACCGTAATGACCCTAACCCTAACCTTAAACCTAACCCCTAACCCTAAACCTAATCCTAACCCTAACCCTAACCAACACTAACCCTAACCCTAACCCTTACCCGTAACCCTAAACCTAACCCTAACCCTAACCCTAACCCTAACCCTAACCCTAACCCTAATGGCCCTAAGCCTAACCTTAACCCTAACCCTAACCCTAACGCTAACCCTAACCCCTAACCCTAACCCTAACCCTAATGATCCTAACCCTAACCCTAACCCTAACCCCTAACACTAACCCTAAACCAAACCCCTAACCCTAACCAACCCTAAGCCTTATGATCCTAACCCTAACCTTATCCCTAACCCCTAACCCTTACCCTAATGACTTTAACCCTAACGCTAAGTACCCTAAAACAGACTCTATCCCCTAACACTAACCCCAGCCAACCCTAACCCTAATGACCCTAACACTAAAACAAACCCTAATGACCCTAACCCTAACCCTAACCCTAACTAACCCGAACTCTAATGACCCTAACCCTAACCCTAAACCTAAACCCTAACCCTAACCCTAAACCTATTCAAACCTAACCCTTACGCCTAACCCTAATCCTAACCCAAACACCTAAGCCTAACCCTAACCCTAACCTAAACCTAAACGTAACACTAACCCTATCCCTAACCCTAACCCTAACCCTAACCCTAACCCTAACCCTAACCCCTAACCCTAACCCTAACCCTAACCCTAACCCTAAATCTAAGACCTAACCCTAACCCTAATCCATACCGCAAACCAACCCTAAGCCTAATGACCCTAACCTCAACCTCAACCCTAACCCTAACCCTAACCCTAACACTAAACCCTAAGCCTAAGCCTAACCCTAACCCTAACCCTAACCCTAACCCTAACCCCTAACCCTAACCCCTACACCTAACACTAACCCTAACACTAACACTAAACCTAACCCGAACCCTAACCCCTAACCTTAACCGTAATGACCCTAACCCTAAACATAACCCTAACCCTAACCTTAACCCTAACCCTAACCCTAATGACCCTAACCCTAAACCTAAGCCTAACTCTAACCCCTAGCTCTAATTGTAGTCCCTAACTCTAACCCTAAAGGCGCTAACCCTGAATATAACCCTAATGACCCTAACCCTAACGCTAACCCTAAACCTATCCAATCCTAACCTTAACCTTGACCATAACCGTAACCCTAACCAGAACCCTAACATTAACCCTAATGTCCATAACCAAACCCTACCCTAACCACTAACCCCTATCACAAACCCTAACCCTAACCCTAACCCATAACACTACCCCTAACCCTAACCCTTACCCTAAACCTAATGACACTAAACCTGACCCTAACCCTAACCCTAACCCTAACCCTAACCCTTACGACCCTATCCCTAACCCTAACCCTAACACTAAAGACCCTAGACCTAATACTAACCCTAACCCTAAACCTAACCCCTAACCCCAATCCTAAGGCTAACCATAACCCTAAACCTAACCCTAACCCTAACCCTAACCCTAACCCTAACCCTAACCCTAACCCTAACCCTAAAACTAACCTACCCTAAAGACTAACCCTAACCCTAAACCGAACCCTAACCCTAACTCTAACCCTAACCCTAACCCTAACCCTAAACACTAACCCTAACCCTAACCCTAACCCTAAACCTAGCCCCTAACCCTAACGCTAACCCTAACCCTAAACCTAACCAATACCCCTAACCCTAACTCAAAACCTAACCCTAACCCCTAACCCTAACCCTAATGATCCCAACCCTTACCCTAATCCTAACCCTAACCCCTAACCCTAACACCTACACCTAACACTAACCCTAACACTAACACTAAACCTAACCCGAACCCTAAACCTACCCCCTAACCCTAACCGTAATGACGCTAAACCTAAATCTAACCCTAACCCTAACCTTAACCCTAACCCTAACCCTAACCCTAATGACCCTAACCCTAAACCTAAGCCTAACCCTAACCCTAATGACCGTAATTGTAGTCCCTAACCCTAACTCTAAAGGCGCTAACCCTGAATCTAACCCTAATGACCCTAACCCTAACGCTAACCCTAAACCTATCCAATCCTAACCTTAACCCTGACCCTAAACGTAACCCTAACCAGAACCCTAACATTAACCCTAATGTCCATAACCAAACCCTACCCTAACCACTAACCCCTATCACAAACCCTAACCCTAAACCTAACCCTAACCATAACTCTAACCCTAACCCTAACCCTAACCCTAACCCTAACCCTAAACACTAACCCTAACCCTAACCCTAAACCTAGCCCCTAACCCTAACCCTAACCCTAGCCCTAACCCTAAACCTAACCAATACCCCTAACCCTAACTCAAAACCTAACCCTAACCCTAACCCTAACCCCTAACCCTAACCCTAACCCTAATGATCCTAACCCTAACCCTAATCCTAACCCTAACCCTAACCCCTACACCTAACACTAACCCTAACACTAACACTAAACCTGACCCGAACCCTAACCCTAACCCCTAACCCTAACCGTAATGACCAAAACCCTAAACCTAAGCCTAACCCTAACCCCTGACCCTAATTGTAGTCCCTAACCCTAAAGGCGCTAACCCTGAATCTAACCCTAATGACCCTAACCCTAACGCTAACCCTAAACCTATCCAATCCTAACCTTAACCCTGACCCTAACCGTAACCCTAACCAGAACCCTAACATTAACCCTAATGTCCATAACCAAACCCTACCCTAACCATTAACCCCTACCACAAACCCTAACCCTAACCCTAACCCATAACACTACCCCTAACCCTAACCCTTACCCTAAACCTAACAACACTAAGCCTGACCCTAACCCTAACCCTAAGCCTAACCCTAACCCTAACCCTAACCCTAAATTTAAACCTAACCCTAACCCCTAACCCTAGCCCTGACCCTGACCCTAACCACTAACCCTAAGCCGAACTAACCCTAACCCTAATGACCCTAACCCTAACCCTAACACTGTCCCTTACCCTAACCCTAACACTAATGACCCTAACCCTAACCCCTAACCCTAACCCTAACCGTGACCCTAACTACTAACCCTAGGCCGAACTCTAACCCTAACCCTAATGACCCTAACCCTAACCCCTAACCCGAACCCTAACCCTGAACCTAACCACTACCCCTAACCCCACCCCTAACCCTAACACTAACCCTAACCTCTAAATCTAACCCCTAACCATAACCCTAATCCTAATGACCCTAACCCCAAACTCTAATGACCCTAACCATAAACCTAACCCCTAACCCCTAACCCTAGGCCTAAACCTAATCCTAACCCTAACCCTAACCCTAACTAACACTAACCCTAACCCTAGCACTAACCCCTAACCCTAAACATAATCCTAACACTCACATTAGCCCTGTAATCGATGGCCTTGCTGGACTTGTCGAATGCAAGACAAAAGACAAACGGACTGAGGCATCAAGAGCCGAAGAGCTAACAAAGGAAGTAAATAACTGCTGCTTATCTTATCAGACAAAAGTAAGGGGGGATAGCCCATCACTGTAAACTCAGTGATCTGTGGGGCGCCGCTGAGGCTGCGCAGCCAGAGATTGCTTCAGAGATTGCTTTGGACAAAGCACAGATGGCCCCCGAATACACATACCAAGATGCCCGCTCCGAAGGCGTGTCACACTGCTGAGTCCCGCTTCTGACGACACGACATTCCATGCCAAGAGCCAATCGATACACAATAATTGACTTAGTCCCACCTCGCAAAAAGATTTCCAAACATATAAAAATTGGCACTTGAAAACTCTCTTTGGGAGGAGGAGCCAAGCGAGAACTTCACCTGATGGACGGGTCGACGGGCCTGAACCTCTCTTCCCCCCCCAAGAAGGGACGCCTTTTTGGTAAGAGTTGCGCCTCTGACTTTGTCAGACGTATCCCCGGGAACACATTGTTAACTAAAGCGCTAAACTGTTACTTTGAGCTCAACTTTTGTAGACAGTGAATTTATCAACGGCAATTCCGAATCTGTGATAACTGTCGCTTGAACAAATTACCTATTGTTTCAACTTTGCGAAACTGTTTCAGTGAAAGTCCTTGGAAGGGCTCTGGCAGGCTAGTTGAATATCCGACTCCCCTTACCCCCCCCCTTTAACGCGACAAGCCCCTAACCCTAACTCTAACCCTAGCCCTAACCCATAAACCTAATGGCCGTCCCTAACCCTAACCCTAATGACCCCAACACTAACACAAACCCTAATGACCCTAACCCTAACACTAACCCTAAACCTAACCAGCCGTAAGCTAAACCTGATCCTCACACTAATCATTACGCCTAACACTAAACCTAAGCTGAAAACATAACCATAAGTCTAACCTTAACCCTAATGACCCTAACCCAAAACCAAACCCTAACCCCAAACCCCTAAACCTAACCCTAACCCTAACCCTAACCCTAAACACTAACCCTAACCCTAACCCTAACCCTAAACCTAGCCCCTAACCCTAACGCTAACCCTAACCCTAAACCTAACCAATACCCCTAACCCTAACTCAAAACCTAACCCTAACCCCTAACCCTAACCCTAATGATCCCAACCCTTACCCTAATCCTAACCCTAACCCCTAACCCTAACACCTACACCTAACACTAACCCTAACACTAACACTAAACCTAACCCGAACCCTAAACCTAACCCCTAACCCTAACCGTAATGACGCTAAACCTAAATCTAACCCTAACCCTAACCTTAACCCTAACCCTAACCCTAACCCTAATGACCCTAACCCTAAACCTAAGCCTAACCCTAACCCTAATGACCGTAATTGTAGTCCCTAACCCTAACTCTAAAGGCGCTAACCCTGAATCTAACCCTAATGACCCTAACCCTAACGCTAACCCTAAACCTATCCAATCCTAACCTTAACCCTGACCCTAAACGTAACCCTAACCAGAACCCTAACATTAACCCTAATGTCCATAACCAAACCCTACCCTAACCACTAACCCCTATCACAAACCCTAACCCTAAACCTAACCCTAACCATAACTCTAACCCTAACCCTAACCCTAACCCTAACCCTAACCCTAAACACTAACCCTAACCCTAACCCTAAACCTAGCCCCTAACCCTAACCCTAACCCTAGCCCTAACCCTAAACCTAACCAATACCCCTAACCCTAACTCAAAACCTAACCCTAACCCTAACCCTAACCCCTAACCCTAACCCTAACCCTAATGATCCTAACCCTAACCCTAATCCTAACCCTAACCCTAACCCCTACACCTAACACTAACCCTAACACTAACACTAAACCTGACCCGAACCCTAACCCTAACCCCTAACCCTAACCGTAATGACCATAACCCTAAACCTAAGCCTAACCCTAACCCCTGACCCTAATTGTAGTCCCTAACCCTAAAGGCGCTAACCCTGAATCTAACCCTAATGACCCTAACCCTAACGCTAACCCTAAACCTATCCAATCCTAACCTTAACCCTGACCCTAACCGTAACCCTAACCAGAACCCTAACATTAACCCTAATGTCCATAACCAAACCCTACCCTAACCATTAACCCCTACCACAAACCCTAACCCTAACCCTAACCCATAACACTACCCCTAACCCTAACCCTTACCCTAAACCTAACAACACTAAGCCTGACCCTAACCCTAACCCTAAGCCTAACCCTAACCCTAACCCTAACCCTAAATTTAAACCTAACCCTAACCCCTAACCCTAGCCCTGACCCTGACCCTAACCACTAACCCTAAGCCGAACTAACCCTAACCCTAATGACCCTAACCCTAACCCTAACACTGTCCCTTACCCTAACCCTAACACTAATGACCCTAACCCTAACCCCTAACCCTAACCCTAACCGTGACCCTAACTACTAACCCTAGGCCGAACTCTAACCCTAACCCTAATGACCCTAACCCTAACCCCTAACCCGAACCCTAACCCTGAACCTAACCACTACCCCTAACCCCACCCCTAACCCTAACACTAACCCTAACCTCTAAATCTAACCCCTAACCATAACCCTAATCCTAATGACCCTAACCCCAAACTCTAATGACCCTAACCATAAACCTAACCCCTAACCCCTAACCCTAGGCCTAAACCTAATCCTAACCCTAACCCTAACCCTAACTAACACTAACCCTAACCCTAGCACTAACCCCTAACCCTAAACATAATCCTAACACTCACATTAGCCCTGTAATCGATGGCCTTGCTGGACTTGTCGAATGCAAGACAAAAGACAAACGGACTGAGGCATCAAGAGCCGAAGAGCTAACAAAGGAAGTAAATAACTGCTGCTTATCTTATCAGACAAAAGTAAGGGGGGATAGCCCATCACTGTAAACTCAGTGATCTGTGGGGCGCCGCTGAGGCTGCGCAGCCAGAGATTGCTTCAGAGATTGCTTTGGACAAAGCACAGATGGCCCCCGAATACACATACCAAGATGCCCGCTCCGAAGGCGTGTCACACTGCTGAGTCCCGCTTCTGACGACACGACATTCCATGCCAAGAGCCAATCGATACACAATAATTGACTTAGTCCCACCTCGCAAAAAGATTTCCAAACATATAAAAATTGGCACTTGAAAACTCTCTTTGGGAGGAGGAGCCAAGCGAGAACTTCACCTGATGGACGGGTCGACGGGCCTGAACCTCTCTTCCCCCCCCAAGAAGGGACGCCTTTTTGGTAAGAGTTGCGCCTCTGACTTTGTCAGACGTATCCCCGGGAACACATTGTTAACTAAAGCGCTAAACTGTTACTTTGAGCTCAACTTTTGTAGACAGTGAATTTATCAACGGCAATTCCGAATCTGTGATAACTGTCGCTTGAACAAATTACCTATTGTTTCAACTTTGCGAAACTGTTTCAGTGAAAGTCCTTGGAAGGGCTCTGGCAGGCTAGTTGAATATCCGACTCCCCTTACCCCCCCCCCTTTAACGCGACAAGCCCCTAACCCTAACTCTAACCCTAGCCCTAACCCATAAACCTAATGGCCGTCCCTAACCCTAACCCTAATGACCCCAACACTAACACAAACCCTAATGACCCTAACCCTAACACTAACCCTAAACCTAACCAGCCGTAAGCTAAACCTGATCCTCACACTAATCATTACGCCTAACACTAAACCTAAGCTGAAAACATAACCATAAGTCTAACCTTAACCCTAATGACCCTAACCCAAAACCAAACCCTAACCCCAAACCCCTAAACCTAACCCTAACCCTAACCCGTAACCCTAACCCCTAACCCTAACCCTAAACTTTAACCCTAACCAACCCTAACCCTAATGAACCTAACGCTGACCCCAACCTTAACACTAACCCCTAACCCTAACCCTAATGACCCTAACCCTAACCGTAATCGTAACTCTAACCCGAACCCCTAATCCTAACCCTAACCCTGATTACCCTAAACCTAACCGTAAACCTAACCCCTAACCCTAACCCTAACCCCTAACACTAACCCGAAACCTAACCCCAGCCCTAACCCGAACCCTAACCCTAACCCTGATTACCCTAAACCTAACCCCTAACCCTAACCCTAACCCCTAACACTAACCCGAACCCTAACCCCAGCCCTAACCCCTAACCCTAACCCTAACCCTAACGACCCTAAATCTAACCCTAAACCTAACCGCTAACCTTAACCCTAACCCCTAACACTAACCCTATCCCGAACCCTAGTGACCCTAACCCTAACCCTAACTCTAACTCTAACCCCTAACACTAACCCTAACTCTAATGACCCTAACCCTAACCCCAACCCCTAATCCTAACCCTAACACTAACCCTAACCCCTAACCTTAACCCCACCCCTAACCCTAAGACTAACCCTAACCCCTAAACCTAACCCCTAACCCTAACCCTAACCCTAACCGTAATGACCCTAACCCTAACCTTAAACCTAACCCCTAACCCTAAACCTAATCCTAACCCTAACCCTAACCAACACTAACCCTAACCCTAACCCTTACCCGTAACCCTAAACCTAACCCTAACCCTAACCCTAACCCTAACCCTAACCCTAACCCTAATGGCCCTAAGCCTAACCTTAACCCTAACCCTAACCCTAACGCTAACCCTAACCCCTAACCCTAACCCTAACCCTAATGATCCTAACCCTAACCCTAACCCTAAACCCTAAACCTAACCCCTACACCTAACACTAACCCTAACACTAACACTAAACCTAACCCGAACCCTAACCCCTAACCCTAACCGTAATGACCCTAACCCTAAACATAACCCTAACCCTAACCTTAACCCTAACCCTAACCCTAATGACCCTAACCCTAAACCTAAGCCTAACCCTAACCCCTAACTCTAATTGTAGTCCCTAACGCTAACCCTAAAGGCGCTAACCCTGAATATAACCCTAATGACCCTAACCCTAACGCTAACCCTAAACCTATCCAATCCTAACCTTAACCTTGACCATAACCGTAACCCTAACCAGAACCCTAACATTAACCCTAATGTCCATAAACAAACCCTACCCTAACCACTAACCCCTATCACAAACCCTAACCCTAACCCTAACCCTAACCCTAACCCTAACCCTAACCCCTAACCCTAACCGTAATGACCCTAACCCTAACCCTAACCCTAACCCCTAACACTAACCCTACACCAAACCCCTAACCCTAACCAACCCTAAGCCTTATGATCCTAACCCTAACATTATCCCTAACCCCTAACCTTTACCCTAATGACTTTAACCCTAACGCTAAGTACCCTAAAACAGACCCTATCCCCTAACACTAACCCCAGCCAACCCTAACCCTAATGACCCTAACACTAAAACAAACCCTAATGACCCTAACCCTAACCCTAACCCTAAACCCTCAGCCTAAGTCTAAGCCTAACCCTAACCCTAAACCGAACCCTAACCCTAACTCTAACCCTAACCCTAACCCTAAACCTAAACACTAACCCTAACCCTAACCCTAACCCTAAACCTAGCCCCTAACCCTAACCCTAACCCTAACCCTAACCCTAACCCTAAACCTAACCAATACCCCTAAACCTAACTCAAAACCTAACCCTAACCCTAACCCTAACCCCTAACCCTAACCCTAATGATCCTAACCGTAACCCTAACCCTAACCCTAACCCCTAACCCTAACCCCTACACCTAACACTAACCCTAACACTAACACTAAACCTAACCCGAACCCTAACCCTAACCCCTAACCCTAACCGTAATGACCCTAACCCTAAACCTAACCCTAACCTTAACCCTAACCCTAATGACCCTAACCCTAAACCTAAGCCTAACCCTAACCCCTAACTCTAATTGTAGTCGATAACCCTAAAGGCGCTAACCCTGAATCTAACCCTAATGACCCTAACCCTAACGCTAACCCTAAACCTATCCAATCCTAACCTTAACCTTGACCATAACCGTATCCCTAACCAGAACCCTAACATTAACCCTAATGTCCATAACCAAACCCTACCCTAACCACTAACCCCTATCACAAACCCTAACCCTAACCCTAACCCATAACACTACCCCTAACCCTAACCCTTACCCTAAACCTAATGACGCTAAACCTGACCCTAACCCTAACCCTAAGCCTAACCCTAAACCTAACCCTAACCCTAACCCTAACCCTAACCCCTAACCCTAACCGTAATGACCCTAACCCTAACCCTAACCCTAACCCCTAACACTAACCCTACACCAAACCCCTAACCCTAACCAACCCTAAGCCTTATGATCCTAACCCTAACCTTATCCCTAACCCCTAACCCTTACCCTAATGACTTTAACCCTAACGCTAAGTACCCTAAAACAGACCCTATCCCCTAACACTAACCCCAGCCAACCCTAACCCTAATGACCCTAACACTAAAACAAACCCTAATGACCCTAACCATAACCCTAACCCTAACTAACCCGAACTCTAATGACCCTAACCCTAACCCTAAACCTAAACCCTAACCCTAACCCTAACCCTAAACCTAAACCCTAACCCTAACCCTAAACCTATTCAAACCTAACCCTTACGCCTAACCCTAATCCTAACCCAAACACCTAAGCCTAACCCTAACCCTAACCTAAACCTAAACGTAACACTAACCCTATCCCTAACCCTAACCCTAACCCTAACCCTAACCCTAAACACTAACCCTAACCCTAACCCTAAACCTAGCCCCTAACCCTAACCCTAACCCTAGCCCTAACCCTAAACCTAACCAATACCCCTAACCCTAACTCAAAACCTAACCCTAACCCTAACCCTAACCCCTAACCCTAACCCTAACCATAATGATCCTAACCCTAACCCTAATCCTAACTCTAACCCTAACCCCTACACCTAACACTAACCCTAACACTAACACTAAACCTGACCCGAACCCTAACCCTAACCCCTAACCCTAACCGTAATGACCCTAACCCTAAACCTAAGCCTAACCCTAACCCCTGACCCTAATTGTAGTCCCTAACCCTAAAGGCGCTAACCCTGAATCTAACCCTAATGACCCTAACCCTAACGCTAACCCTAAACCTATCCAATCCTAACCTTAACCCTGACCCTAACCGTAACCCTAACCAGAACCCTAACATTAACCCTAATGTCCATAACCAAACCCTACCCTAACCATTAACCCCTACCACAAACCCTAACCCTAACCCTAACCCATAACACTACCCCTAACCCTAACCCTTACCCTAAACCTAACAACACTAAGCCTGACCCTAACCCTAACCCTAAGCCTAACCCTAACCCTAACCCTAACCCTAAATTTAAACCTAACCCTAACCCCTAACCCTAGCCCTGACCCTGACCCTAACCACTAACCCTAAGCCGAACTAACCCTAACCCTAATGACCCTAACCCTAACCCTAACACTGTCCCTTACCCTAACCCTAACACTAATGACCCTAACCCTAACCCCTAACCCTAACCCTAACCGTGACCCTAACTACTAACCCTAGGCCGAACTCTAACCCTAACCCTAATGACCCTAACCCTAACCCCTAACCCGAACCCTAACCCTGAACCTAACCACTACCCCTAACCCCACCCCTAACCCTAACACTAACCCTAACCTCTAAATCTAACCCCTAACCATAACCCTAATCCTAATGACCCTAACCCCAAACTCTAATGACCCTAACCATAAACCTAACCCCTAACCCCTAACCCTAGGCCTAAACCTAATCCTAACCCTAACCCTAACCCTAACTAACACTAACCCTAACCCTAGCACTAACCCCTAACCCTAAACATAATCCTAACACTCACATTAGCCCTGTAATCGATGGCCTTGCTGGACTTGTCGAATGCAAGACAAAAGACAAACGGACTGAGGCATCAAGAGCCGAAGAGCTAACAAAGGAAGTAAATAACTGCTGCTTATCTTATCAGACAAAAGTAAGGGGGGATAGCCCATCACTGTAAACTCAGTGATCTGTGGGGCGCCGCTGAGGCTGCGCAGCCAGAGATTGCTTCAGAGATTGCTTTGGACAAAGCACAGATGGCCCCCGAATACACATACCAAGATGCCCGCTCCGAAGGCGTGTCACACTGCTGAGTCCCGCTTCTGACGACACGACATTCCATGCCAAGAGCCAATCGATACACAATAATTGACTTAGTCCCACCTCGCAAAAAGATTTCCAAACATATAAAAATTGGCACTTGAAAACTCTCTTTGGGAGGAGGAGCCAAGCGAGAACTTCACCTGATGGACGGGTCGACGGGCCTGAACCTCTCTTCCCCCCCCAAGAAGGGACGCCTTTTTGGTAAGAGTTGCGCCTCTGACTTTGTCAGACGTATCCCCGGGAACACATTGTTAACTAAAGCGCTAAACTGTTACTTTGAGCTCAACTTTTGTAGACAGTGAATTTATCAACGGCAATTCCGAATCTGTGATAACTGTCGCTTGAACAAATTACCTATTGTTTCAACTTTGCGAAACTGTTTCAGTGAAAGTCCTTGGAAGGGCTCTGGCAGGCTAGTTGAATATCCGACTCCCCTTACCCCCCCCCTTTAACGCGACAAGCCCCTAACCCTAACTCTAACCCTAGCCCTAACCCATAAACCTAATGGCCGTCCCTAACCCTAACCCTAATGACCCCAACACTAACACAAACCCTAATGACCCTAACCCTAACACTAACCCTAAACCTAACCAGCCGTAAGCTAAACCTGATCCTCACACTAATCATTACGCCTAACACTAAACCTAAGCTGAAAACATAACCATAAGTCTAACCTTAACCCTAATGACCCTAACCCAAAACCAAACCCTAACCCCAAACCCCTAAACCTAACCCTAACCCTAACCCGTAACCCTAACCCCTAACCCTAACCCTAAACTTTAACCCTAACCAACCCTAACCCTAATGAACCTAACGCTGACCCCAACCTTAACACTAACCCCTAACCCTAACCCTAATGACCCTAACCCTAACCGTAATCGTAACTCTAACCCGAACCCCTAACCCTAACCCTAACCCTGATTACCCTAAACCTAACCGTAAACCTAACCCCTAACCCTAACCCTAACCCCTAACACTAACCCGAAACCTAACCCCAGCCCTAACCCGAACCCTAACCCTAACCCTGATTACCCTAAACCTAACCCCTAACCCTAACCCTAACCCCTAAAACTAACCCGAAACCTAACCCCAGCCCTAACCCGAACCCTAACCCTAACCCTGATTACCCTAAACCTAACCCCTAACCCTAACCCTAACCCCTAACACTAACCCGAACCCTAACCCCAGCCCTAACCCCTAACCCTAACCCTAACCCTAACGACCCTAAATCTAACCCTAAACCTAACCGCTAACCTTAACCCTAACCCCTAACACTAACCCTATCCCGAACCCTAGTGACCCTAACCCTAACCCTAACTCTAACTCTAACCCCTAACACTAACCCTAACTCTAATGACCCTAACCCTAACCCCAACCCCTAATCCTAACCCTAACACTAACCCTAACCCCTAACCTTAACCCCACCCCTAACCCTAAGACTAACCCTAACCCCTAAAGCTAACCCCTAACCCTAACCCTAACCCTAACCGTAATGACCCTAACCCTAACCTTAAACCTAACCCCTAACCCTAAACCTAATCCTAACCCTAACCCTAACCAACACTAACCCTAACCCTAACCCTTACCCGTAACCCTAAACCTAACCCTAACCCTAACCCTAACCCTAACCCTAACCCTAACCCTAATGGCCCTAAGCCTAACCTTAACCCTAACCCTAACCCTAACGCTAACCCTAACCCCTAACCCTAACCCTAACCCTAATGATCCTAACCCTAACCCTAACCCTAACCCCTAACACTAACCCTAAACCAAACCCCTAACCCTAACCAACCCTAAGCCTTATGATCCTAACCCTAACCTTATCCCTAACCCCTAACCCTTACCCTAATGACTTTAACCCTAACGCTAAGTACCCTAAAACAGACTCTATCCCCTAACACTAACCCCAGCCAACCCTAACCCTAATGACCCTAACACTAAAACAAACCCTAATGACCCTAACCCTAACCCTAACCCTAACTAACCCGAACTCTAATGACCCTAACCCTAACCCTAAACCTAAACCCTAACCCTAACCCTAAACCTATTCAAACCTAACCCTTACGCCTAACCCTAATCCTAACCCAAACACCTAAGCCTAACCCTAACCCTAACCTAAACCTAAACGTAACACTAACCCTATCCCTAACCCTAACCCTAACCCTAACCCTAACCCTAACCCTAACCCCTAACCCTAACCCTAACCCTAACCCTAACCCTAAATCTAAGACCTAACCCTAACCCTAATCCATACCGCAAACCAACCCTAAGCCTAATGACCCTAACCTCAACCTCAACCCTAACCCTAACCCTAACCCTAACACTAAACCCTAAGCCTAAGCCTAACCCTAACCCTAACCCTAACCCTAACCCTAACCCCTAACCCTAACCCCTACACCTAACACTAACCCTAACACTAACACTAAACCTAACCCGAACCCTAACCCCTAACCCTAACCGTAATGACCCTAACCCTAAACATAACCCTAACCCTAACCTTAACCCTAACCCTAACCCTAATGACCCTAACCCTAAACCTAAGCCTAACTCTAACCCCTAGCTCTAATTGTAGTCCCTAACTCTAACCCTAAAGGCGCTAACCCTGAATATAACCCTAATGACCCTAACCCTAACGCTAACCCTAAACCTATCCAATCCTAACCTTAACCTTGACCATAACCGTAACCCTAACCAGAACCCTAACATTAACCCTAATGTCCATAACCAAACCCTACCCTAACCACTAACCCCTATCACAAACCCTAACCCTAACCCTAACCCATAACACTACCCCTAACCCTAACCCTTACCCTAAACCTAATGACACTAAACCTGACCCTAACCCTAACCCTAACCCTAACCCTAACCCTTACGACCCTATCCCTAACCCTAACCCTAACACTAAAGACCCTAGACCTAATAATAACCCTAACCCTAAACCTAACCCCTAACCCCAATCCTAAGGCTAACCATAACCCTAAACCTAACCCTAACCCTAACCCTAACCCTAACCCTAACCCTAACCCTAACCCTAAAACTAACCTACCCTAAAGACTAACCCTAACCCTAAACCGAACCCTAACCCTAACTCTAACCCTAACCCTAACCCTAACCATAAACACTAACCCTAACCCTAACCCTAACCCTAAACCTAGCCCCTAACCCTAACGCTAACCCTAACCCTAAACCTAACCAATACCCCTAACCCTAACTCAAAACCTAACCCTAACCCCTAACCCTAACCCTAATGATCCCAACCCTTACCCTAATCCTAACCCTAACCCCTAACCCTAACACCTACACCTAACACTAACCCTAACACTAACACTAAACCTAACCCGAACCCTAAACCTAACCCCTAACCCTAACCGTAATGACGCTAAACCTAAATCTAACCCTAACCCTAACCTTAACCCTAACCCTAACCCTAACCCTAATGACCCTAACCCTAAACCTAAGCCTAACCCTAACCCTAATGACCGTAATTGTAGTCCCTAACCCTAACTCTAAAGGCGCTAACCCTGAATCTAACCCTAATGACCCTAACCCTAACGCTAACCCTAAACCTATCCAATCCTAACCTTAACCCTGACCCTAAACGTAACCCTAACCAGAACCCTAACATTAACCCTAATGTCCATAACCAAACCCTACCCTAACCACTAACCCCTATCACAAACCCTAACCCTAAACCTAACCCTAACCATAACTCTAACCCTAACCCTAACCCTAACCCTAACCCTAACCCTAACCCTAAACACTAACCCTAACCCTAACCCTAAACCTAGCCCCTAACCCTAACCCTAACCCTAGCCCTAACCCTAAACCTAACCAATACCCCTAACCCTAACTCAAAACCTAACCCTAACCCTAACCCTAACCCCTAACCCTAACCCTAACCCTAATGATCCTAACCCTAACCCTAATCCTAACCCTAACCCTAACCCCTACACCTAACACTAACCCTAACACTAACACTAAACCTGACCCGAACCCTAACCCTAACCCCTAACCCTAACCGTAATGACCATAACCCTAAACCTAAGCCTAACCCTAACCCCTGACCCTAATTGTAGTCCCTAACCCTAAAGGCGCTAACCCTGAATCTAACCCTAATGACCCTAACCCTAACGCTAACCCTAAACCTATCCAATCCTAACCTTAACCCTGACCCTAACCGTAACCCTAACCAGAACCCTAACATTAACCCTAATGTCCATAACCAAACCCTACCCTAACCATTAACCCCTACCACAAACCCTAACCCTAACCCTAACCCATAACACTACCCCTAACCCTAACCCTTACCCTAAACCTAACAACACTAAGCCTGACCCTAACCCTAACCCTAAGCCTAACCCTAACCCTAACCCTAACCCTAAATTTAAACCTAACCCTAACCCCTAACCCTAACCCTGACCCTGACCCTAACCACTAACCCTAAGCCGAACTAACCCTAACCCTAATGACCCTAACCCTAACCCTAACACTGTCCCTTACCCTAACCCTAACCCTAATGACCCTAACCCTAACCCCTAACCCGAACCCTAACCCTGAACCTAACCACTACCCCTAACCCCACCCCTAACCCTAACACTAACCCTAACCTCTAAATCTAACCCCTAACCATAACCCTAATCCTAATGACCCTAACCCCAAACTCTAATGACCCTAACCATAAACCTAACCCCTAACCCCTAACCCTAGGCCTAAACCTAATCCTAACCCTAACCCTAACCCTAACTAACACTAACCCTAACCCTAGCACTAACCCCTAACCCTAAACATAATCCTAACACTCACATTAGCCCTGTAATCGATGGCCTTGCTGGACTTGTCGAATGCAAGACAAAAGACAAACGGACTGAGGCATCAAGAGCCGAAGAGCTAACAAAGGAAGTAAATAACTGCTGCTTATCTTATCAGACAAAAGTAAGGGGGGATAGCCCATCACTGTAAACTCAGTGATCTGTGGGGCGCCGCTGAGGCTGCGCAGCCAGAGATTGCTTCAGAGATTGCTTTGGACAAAGCACAGATGGCCCCCGAATACACATACCAAGATGCCCGCTCCGAAGGCGTGTCACACTGCTGAGTCCCGCTTCTGACGACACGACATTCCATGCCAAGAGCCAATCGATACACAATAATTGACTTAGTCCCACCTCGCAAAAAGATTTCCAAACATATAAAAATTGGCACTTGAAAACTCTCTTTGGGAGGAGGAGCCAAGCGAGAACTTCACCTGATGGACGGGTCGACGGGCCTGAACCTCTCTTCCCCCCCCAAGAAGGGACGCCTTTTTGGTAAGAGTTGCGCCTCTGACTTTGTCAGACGTATCCCCGGGAACACATTGTTAACTAAAGCGCTAAACTGTTACTTTGAGCTCAACTTTTGTAGACAGTGAATTTATCAACGGCAATTCCGAATCTGTGATAACTGTCGCTTGAACAAATTACCTATTGTTTCAACTTTGCGAAACTGTTTCAGTGAAAGTCCTTGGAAGGGCTCTGGCAGGCTAGTTGAATATCCGACTCCCCTTACCCCCCCCCTTTAACGCGACAAGCCCCTAACCCTAACTCTAACCCTAGCCCTAACCCATAAACCTAATGGCCGTCCCTAACCCTAACCCTAATGACCCCAACACTAACACAAACCCTAATGACCCTAACCCTAACACTAACCCTAAACCTAACCAGCCGTAAGCTAAACCTGATCCTCACACTAATCATTACGCCTAACACTAAACCTAAGCTGAAAACATAACCATAAGTCTAACCTTAACCCTAATGACCCTAACCCAAAACCAAACCCTAACCCCAAACCCCTAAACCTAACCCTAACCCTAACCCGTAACCCTAACCCCTAACCCTAACCCTAAACTTTAACCCTAACCAACCCTAACCCTAATGAACCTAACGCTGACCCCAACCTTAACACTAACCCCTAACCCTAACCCTAATGACCCTAACCCTAACCGTAATCGTAACTCTAACCCGAACCCCTAACCCTAACCCTAACCCTGATTACCCTAAACCTAACCGTAAACCTAACCCCTAACCCTAACCCTAACCCCTAACACTAACCCGAAACCTAACCCCAGCCCTAACCCGAACCCTAACCCTAACCCTGATTACCCTAAACCTAACCGTAAACCTAACCCCTAACCCTAACCCTAACCCCTAACACTAACCCGAACCCTAACCCCAGCCCTAACCCCTAACCCTAACCCTAACCCTAACGACCCTAAATCTAACCCTAAACCTAACCGCTAACCTTAACCCTAACCCCTAACACTAACCCTATCCCGAACCCTAGTGACCCTAACCCTAACCCTAACTCTAACTCTAACCCCTAACACTAACCCTAACTCTAATGACCCTAACCCTAACCCCAACCCCTAATCCTAACCCTAACACTAACCCTAACCCCTAACCTTAACCCCACCCCTAACCCTAAGACTAACCCTAACCCCTAAACCTAACCCCTAACCCTAACCCTAACCCTAACCGTAATGACCCTAACCCTAACCTTAAACCTAACCCCTAACCCTAAACCTAATCCTAACCCTAACCCTAACCAACACTAACCCTAACCCTAACCCTTACCCGTAACCCTAAACCTAACCCTAACCCTAACCCTAACCCTAACCCTAACCCTAACCCTAATGGCCCTAAGCCTAACCTTAACCCTAACCCTAACCCTAACGCTAACCCTAACCCCTAACCCTAACCTTAACCCTAATGATCCTAACCCTTACCCTAATCCTAAACCCTAACCCTAACCCCTACACCTAACACTAACCCTAACACTAACACTAAACCTAACCCGAACCCTAACCCCTAACCCTAACCGTAATGACCCTAACCCTAAACATAACCCTAACCCTAACCTTAACCCTAACCCTAACCCTAATGACCCTAACCCTAAACCTAAGCCTAACCCTAACCCCTAACTCTAATTGTAGTCCCTAACGCTAACCCTAAAGGCGCTAACCCTGAATATAACCCTAATGACCCTAAACCTAACGCTAACCCTAAACCTATCCAATCCTAACCTTAACCCTGACCCTAACCGTAACCCTAACCAGAACCGTAACATTAACCCTAACGTCCATAAACAAACCCTACCCTAACCACTAACCCCTATCACAAACCCTAACCCTAACCCTAACCCTAACCCTAACCCTAACCCTAACCCCTAACCCTAACCGTAATGACCCTAACCCTAACCCTAACCCTAACCCCTAACACTAACCCTAAACCAAACCCCTAACCCTAACCAACCCTAAGCCTTATGATCCTAACCCTAACCTTATCCCTAACCCCTAACCCTTAACCTAATGACTTTAACCCTAACGCTAAGTACCCTAAAACAGACCCTATCCCCTAACACTAACCCCAGCCAACCCTAACCCTAATGACCCTAACACTAAAACAAACCCTAATGACCCTAACCCTAACCCTAACCCTAAACCCTCAGCCTAAGTCTAAGCCTAACCCTAACCCTAAACCGAACCCTAACCCTAACTCTAACCCTAACCCTAACCCTAAACCTAAACACTAACCCTAACCCTAACCCTAACCCTAAACCTAGCCCCTAACCCTAACCCTAACCCTAACCCTAACCCTAACCCTAACCCTAAACCTAACCAATACCCCTAAACCTAACTCAAAACCTAACCCTAACCCTAACCCTAACCCCTAACCCTAACCCTAATGATCCTAACCGTAACCCTAACCCTAACCCTAACCCCTAACCCTAACCCCTACACCTAACACTAACCCTAACACTAACACTAAACCTAACCCGAACCCTAACCCTAACCCCTAACCCTAACCGTAATGACCCTAACCCTAAACCTAACCCTAACCTTAACCCTAACCCTAATGACCCTAACCCTAAACCTAAGCCTAACCCTAACCCCTAACTCTAATTGTAGTCGATAACCCTAAAGGCGCTAACCCTGAATCTAACCCTAATGACCCTAACCCTAACGCTAACCCTAAACCTATCCAATCCTAACCTTAACCTTGACCATAACCGTAACCCTAACCAGAACCCTAACATTAACCCTAATGTCCATAACCATACCCTACCATAACCACTAACCCCTATCACAAACCCTAACCCTAACCCTAACCTATAACACTACCCCTAAACCTAACCCTTACCCTAAACCTAATGACGCTAAACCTGACCCTAACCCTAACCCTAAGCCTAACCCTAAACCTAACCCTAACCCTAACCTTAACCCTAACCCTAACCCCTAACCCTAACCGTAATGACCCTAACCCTAACCCTAACCCTAATCCCTAACACTAACCCTAAACCAAACCCCTAACCCTAACCAACCCTAAGCCTTATGATCCTAACCCTAACCTTATCCCTAACCCCTAACCCTTACCCTAATGACTTTAACCCTAACGCTAAGTACCCTAAAACAGACCCTATCCCCTAACACTAACCCCAGCCAACCCTAACCCTAATGACCCTAACACTAAAACAAACCCTAATGACCCTAACCATAACCCTAACCCTAACTAACCCGAACTCTAATGACCCTAACCCTAACCCTAAACCTAAACCCTAACCCTAACCCTAAACCTATTCAAACCTAACCCTTACGCCTAACCCTAATCCTAACCCAAACACCTAAGCCTAACCCTAACCCTAACCTAACCCTAAACGTAACCCTAACCCTATCCCTAACCCTAACCCTAACACTAACCCTAACCCTAACCCTAACCCCTAACCCTAACCCTAACCCTAACCCTAACCCTAAACCTAAGACCTAACCCTAACCCTAATCCATACCGCAAACCAACCCTAAGCCTAATGACCCTAACCTCAACCTCAACCCTAACCCTAACCCTAACCCTAACACTAAACCCTAAGTCTAAGCCTAAGCCTAACCCTAACCCTAACGACTAACCCTAACTCTAACACTAAACCCTAAGTCTAACCCTAACCCTAATCCTAACCCTAACTCTAACCCCTAACCTTAACCCTAACTCTAACCCTAACCCTAACACTAAACCCTAACCCTAATCCTAACCCTAATGACCCTAACCCTAACCCTAACCCCTAACCCTTACGACCCTATCTCTAACCCTAACACTAATGACCCTAGCCCTAATACTAACCCTAACCCTAACCCTAACCCCTAAAACCAATTCTAAGGCTAACCATAACCCTAACCCTAAACCTAGCCCCTAACCCTAACCCTAACCCTAACCCTAAACCTAGCCCCTAACCCTAACCCTAACCCTAACCCTAACCCTAACCCTAACCCTAAACCTAACCAATACCCCTAACCCTAACTCAAAACCTAACCCTAACCCTAACCCTAACCCCTAACCGTAACCCTAATGATCCTAACCCTAACCCTAACCCTAACCCCTAACCCTAACCCCTACACCTAACACTAACCCTAACACTAACACTAAACCTAACCCGAACCCTAACCCCTAACCCTAACCGTAATGACCCTAATCCTAAACCTAACCCTAACCCTAACCTTAACCCTAACCCTAACCCTAATGACCCTAACCCTAAACCTAAGCCTAACCCTAACCCCTAACTCTAATTGTAGTCGCTAACCGTAAAGGCGCTAACCCTGAATATAACCCTAATGACCCTAACCCTAACGCTAACCCTAAACCTATCCAATTCTAACCTTAACCCGGATCCTAACCGTAACCCTAACCAGAACCCTAACATTAACCCTAATGTCCATAACGAAACCCTACCCTAACCACTAACCCCTATCACAAACCCTAACCCTAACCCTAACCATAATCCTAAGGCTAACCATAACTATAACCCTAACCCTAACCCTAACCTACCCTAAAGACTAACCCTAACCCTAAACACTAACCCTAACCCTAACCCTAACCCTAACCCTAACCCTAACCCTAACCCTAACCACTAACCCTAACCCTAACCCTAAACCTAGCCCCTAACCCTAACCCTAACCCTAGCCCTAACCCTAAACCTAACCAATACCCCTAACCCTAACTCAAAACCTAACCCTAACCCTAACCCTAACCCCTAACCCTAACCCTAACCCTAATGATCCTAACCCTAACCCTAATCCTAACCCTAACCCTAACCCCTACACCTAACACTAACCCTAACACTAACACTAAACCTGACCCGAACCCTAACCCTAACCCCTAACCCTAACCGTAATGACCATAACCCTCAACCTAAGCCTAACCCTAACCCCTAACCCTAATTGTAGTCCCTAACCCTAAAGACGCTAACCCTGAATCTAACCCTAATGACCCTAACCCTAACGCTAACCCTAAACCTATCCAATCCTAACCTTAACCCTGACCCTAACCGTAACCCTAACCAGAACCCTAACATTAACCCTAATGTCCATAACCAAACCCTACCCTAACCACTAACCCCTACCACAAACCCTAACCCTAACCCTAACCCATAACACTACCCCTAACCCTAACCCTTACCCTAAACCTAACGACACTAAACCTGACCCTAACCCTAACCCTAAGCCTAACCCTAACCCTAACCCTAACCCTAAATTGAAACCTAACCCTAACCCCTAACCCTAGCCCTGACCCTGACCCTAACCACTAACCCTAAGCCGAACTAACCCTAACCCTAATGACCCTAACCCTAACCCTAACCCTATCCCTTACCCTAACCCTAACACTAATGACCCTAACCCTAACCCCTAACCCTAACCCTAACCGTGACCCTAACTACTAACCCTAAGCCGAACTCTAACCCTAACCCTAATGACCCTAACCCTAACCCCTAACCCGAACCCTAACCCTGAACCTAACCAATACCCCTAACCCCACCCCTAACCCTAACACTAACCCTAACCTCTAAATCTAACCCCTAACCATAACCCTAATCCTAATGACCCTAACCCCAAAGTCTAATGACCCTAACCATAAACCTAACCCCTAACCCCTAACCCTAGGCCTAAACCTAATCCTAACCCTAACCCTAACCCTAACTAACACTAACCCTAACCCTAGCACTAACCCCTAACCCTAAACATAATCCTAACACTCACATTAGCCCTGTAATCGATGGCCTTGCTGGACTTGTCGAATGCAAGACAAAAGACAAACGGACTGAGGCATCAAGAGCCGAAGAGCTAACAAAGGAAGTAAATAACTGCTGCTTATCTTATCAGACAAAAGTAAGGGGGGATAGCCCATCACTGTAAACTCAGTGATCTGTGGGGCGCCGCTGAGGCTGCGCAGCCAGAGATTGCTTCAGAGATTGCTTTGGACAAAGCACAGATGGCCCCCGAATACACATACCAAGATGCCCGCTCCGAAGGCGTGTCACACTGCTGAGTCCCGCTTCTGACGACACGACATTCCATGCCAAGAGCCAATCGATACACAATAATTGACTTAGTCCCACCTCGCAAAAAGATTTCCAAACATATAAAAATTGGCACTTGAAAACTCTCTTTGGGAGGAGGAGCCAAGCGAGAACTTCACCTGATGGACGGGTCGACGGGCCTGAACCTCTCTTCCCCCCCCAAGAAGGGATGCCTTTTTGGTAAGAGTTGCGCCTCTGACTTTGTCAGACGTATCCCCGGGAACACATTGTTAACTAAAGCGCTAAACTGTTACTTTGAGCTCAACTTTTGTAGACAGTGAATTTATCAACGGCAATTCCGAATCTGTGATAACTGTCGCTTGAACAAATTACCTATTGTTTCAACTTTGCGAAACTGTTTCAGTGAAAGTCCTTGGAAGGGCTCTGGCAGGCTAGTTGAATATCCGACTCCCCTTACCCCCCCCCTTTAACGCGACAAGCCCCTAACCCTAACTCTAACCCTAACCCTAACCCATAAACCTAATGGCCGTCCCTAACCCTAACCCTAATGACCCCAACACTAACACAAACCCTAATGACCCTAACCCTAACACTAACCCTAAACCTAACCAGCCGTAAGCTAAACCTGATCCTCACACTAATCATTACGCCTAACACTAACCCTAAGCTGAAAACATAACCATAAGTCTAACCTTAACCCTAATGACCCTAACCCAAAACCAAACCCTAACCCCAAACCCCTAAACCTAACCCTAACCCTAACCCTAACCCTAATGGCCCTAAGCCTAACCTTAACCCTAACCCTAACCCTAACCCTAACCCTAACCCTAACCCTAACCCTAACCCTAACGACCCCAACCCTAACACTAACCCTAAAGACCCTAACCCTAACCCTAACCCTAAACCTAACCAGCCGTAACCTAACCCTGATCCTAACACTAACCCTTACGCCTAACACTAACACTAACCCTAAAACCTAACCATAACTCTAACCTTAACCCTAATGACCCTAACCCAAAACAAAACCCTAACCCCAAACCCCTAAACCTAACCCTAACCCTAACCCGTAACCCTAACCCCTAACGCTAACCATAAACTTTAACCCTAACCAACCCTAACCCTAATGACCCTAACGCTGACCCCAACCTTAACACTAACCCCTAACCCTAACCATAACCCTGACGACCCTAACCCTAACCCTAAACCTAACCCCTAAGCCTAACCCTAACCCCTAACACTAACCCTAACCCCTAACCCTAATGCTTTCCCTAACCCTAACCCTACCCCTAACTCTAACCCTAACCCCAATGACCCTAACCCTAACCCTAACTCTAACCCTAAACCGTAATGACCCTAACCCTATCCCTAAACCTAACTCCTAACCCTAACCCTAACTCTTAACACTAACCCTAACCCTAACCCTAACCCTAATTACCTTAACCTTAACCCTAACCCTAACCCCTAACCCTAACCCTAATGACCCTAACCCTAACCCTAACCCTCACCCTAAACCCTAACCCTAACCCTAACCCTAACCCCTAACCCCTAACCCTAGGATTTACAGTCTGTCTGTAATTTGGGATGTGCATCCTCCAAAAACCCACAACACCCAGGAAGGCCTGTGCTTTCTTTTTGCTGGTTGGTGGAGACATAGCTGCTATTTTGTTGATGACATCCATTGGGATTTGATGGCACCCATGCTGCCATTTTATTCCCCAAAACTGGATCTCTTGCGCAGGTCCCTTGACTTTACTTCGCTTAATGGCGAAACCGGCTTTCAGAAGGATCTGAACTATTTTCTCCCCTTTCTCAAAAACTTCCACTGCTGTGTCACCCCATACAATGATGTCACCGATGTACTGCAGATGTTCTGGAGCTTCACCCTTTTCCAGTGCAGTCTGGATTAGTCCATGGCAAATGGTGGGACTGTGTTTCCACCCCTGGGGCAGTCGATTCCAGGTGTATTGGACACCCCTCCAGGTGAAAGCAAACTGTGGCCTGCACTCTGCTGCCAAAGGGATGGAGAAGAATGCATTAGCGATGTCAATTGTAGCATATCACTTGGCTGCCTTTGACTCCAGCTGATATTGAAGTTCTAGCATGTCTGGCACGGCAGCACTCAGCGGTGGTGTGACTTCATTCAGGCCACGGTAGTCTATTGTCAGTCTCCACTCTCCCGTAGATTTTCTCACTGGCCATATGGGACTAATAAAGGGTGAGCGAGTTTTGCTGATCACTCCTTGACTCTCCAGCTGGCGGATCAGCTGATGAATGGGGAGAAGGGAGTCTCGGTTGGTACGATATTGTCGCCGGTGCACCGTTGTGGTTGCAATGGGTACCTGTTGTTCTTCAACCCTCAGCAACCCCACAACGGAAGGATCCTCCGAGAGACCAGGCAAAATGGACAGCTGTTTAATTTCTTCTGTCTCCAAAGCAGCTATGCCAAAAGCCCACCGATACCCCTTTGGGTCCTTGAAATACCCTCTCCTAAGATAGTCTATCCCAAGGATGCACGGAGCCTCGGGGCCAGTTACAATGGGGTGCTTCTGCCAGTCCTGCCCAGTGAGGCTCACTTCAGCCTCCAATACACTCAGCTCTTGGGACCCCCTGTCACTCCAGAAATACAAATGGACTCTGACCCTTTGAACTCTGATGGCATTAAAGTACACTGTGCACCAGTGTCCACTAGAGCTTTACACTCTTGTGGATCTGACGTGCCAGGCCACCGAATCCACACCGTCCAATAAACGCGGTTGTCCCTTTCTTCCTCCTGGCTGGAGGCAGGGCCCCTCTAATCCTGGTCAGAGAATTTGCTGCTCACCTGCTGTAAAAATGACTTGGCAGTCCCTTCCAGAGGATCGGAATCAAGATCAAACTGTCTAACTTCTCTGGAGAGCTGACCGCTGGAAACTGGAGCGGCATTTCTCCTAGCACAATTCCCTTTTGTGATTGTTTTACCTCGCAACTCACGCACTCGTGCCTCTAGGGCTGAGATAGGTTTTCCATCCCACTTCCTCATGTCCTCTCTGTGTTCAAGCAGGTAAAACCACAGGGTGCCCCGTGGTGTATAGCCTCTGTACCCTCTCTCCTGAGCAGAGGAACGCTTGCCCCTAATGGCTGAGATGCTGGCCTGTACAGGTGGGGAGTAGGACATATTCTCTTTGATTTGCTGGACCTTCTGGAACAATTTCTCCACGGCTGAGATGGGGGAGGAAGAGAGACTTTCCTCATATTGCCGGAGTCTGACAGCCACCTCGTCCACTGTTGTTACCTCTTCTCCTCTCCAGTCTGCTACTGCCAGTGAGTTGGCATATGAGGATGGGGCGCTCCGTACAAACTTCCTCCACATAGATCGTGTGCACTGGACTTCATCTGGGTCTGTGGGTACCTGCTCATCGTCTGTGTCACAGTAAACCAGCTCCCGCACAGCTAATTCCCTCAAGTACTGAATACCCCTTTCCATATTCGTCCACTTGCCAGGATAGCATACAAAATCGTCACTGAAGGGGTACCTCTCCCTCACGCCTGACAGAGGTGTGCTCCAGAGGCTGAGGACTTGTTCCTTTTTCCCAATGGCCTTGTCAATGCCCCCATCCCTGGCCAGGGATCCCAGCTGCTTGGCTTCCTTGCCCTCTAATTCCAAGCTGCTGGCCCCATTATCCCAGCACCGCAGCAGCCAGGTGACAATGTGTTCGCCAGGGTGGCAGCTGAAATCTTTCCGCATGTCTCACAGCTCGCTCAGCAATAGGGACTGGGTGATGTCCTCTGTCTCTGTCTCCTGCGATGACCCTGGCTCACCGTCATCCCTCCCAGAGCGATCTGACTGCTACCGGTACAGGTTGGTTTTTGGGCTCAGCTGTGATGCCTGCTGCCGGAGCTGGAGCTGCTGCTGTGCCCGGCGGGGAAGCTGGGGCAGTGCCAGTGGTTGCAGCAGCAGCAGCGGTGGTGCCGGCTGGGGGCGGCTATGACTGCCTGCTGGGCTGCAGCAGCTGCAGGGCCGGCTGGGGGGGCAGCACCAGTCACAGTGCCTGCCACTTTCATTTCCCCCCCCTTCCCCTTTAGGGCACTGAACAGTGTTGAACAGGGCAGTTCAGTAGGCATGGGCCAGACCCCAGCACGTTGCTGTGATTTGTGTCTCTGGAGTTCCCAGGCTGGCAGCACACTTTCTGCAGATATTTTACTAGTTTGTCAGGATTCTGCACTTGTTCAAGGGTGAGTTTCAAAAACACCAGGGGTGCCCACTGCCCTAGGTACTTGCCCATGCTGTCCCACACACCCAGCCACTCAGAGCTATCCAGCCCCGGGGCAGGTCTCTGCACGATGTTGTTAACCACTTGTTTAATTGTAAACAAGACCCGAAACCCGTTCAGGAGGCATAGCAATAGGAGCGTGCTGGCCTAAGCATCCCACGGGTACTCAAAATTCTCAAAAGCTGTTAGGACTAGCCTGAAGGAGACAGGAGGGGTGAAAGAGAGGGGGAAGGTATCCCCTCCAGTTTTCCCCATAGAGTGGGTTTGATTATTAATAAATTCAGAGAGAATAACACCTGAGCACAGTGATGTTATCATGTCATAAGTCCATATCATACAGTACAGCAAAATCATAATCCTGATCCTTTTCCCAGCGATGACGAACAGCACCACAGGGAACACATACAGCAGGTATGGGTTTACATACCACAGCCATCTGATCAAAGACTGAAACATTTTTACCGGCGACTGTTTAACACTGTAAATGTGTATAACAAAATCTTAGAGAATAGTTTTAATGCACTCTTCTTAGCCCTGCCGTTATCCCCGCCTCATGCTTGGGTGCCAAATTTAATGTTATAGTTTGGTCGTCGCCGGCAACAAAAGGGCCACGCGGCCGCTCTGCTGCCCCTCCCCCCGCTGAGGTGCAGAGGAGAATGGAAAGAAACAGGCAGAAACTGGTGGGTCGGCACAAGGGCAATTTAACAGAACAGCAAACCAAAGGAACAGTAACAACAATGATACCGATAAGGAGAATACAGAAAACAAAACAGCAGAACGCAGAGAGTCGCTCTCACCACCCGCCACCATGCACGCTTCCGAGCTGCAACTGCCTTCCCGCCGCCCAGCTCCACCCAGCCAGAGCCCAGGATGACGACACATGGTATGGAATACCCTGCTCTGTTTGGCCAGGTTGGGTCAGCTCAGTCAGCTGTGCTCCCTCCTGGCTTCTGATGAAAAATTAACCCTGTCCTGGCTGAACCCAGGACACTTTAGTACAATTGCTTTTAAAATTATTTTCTACTTCTCTGTTTTAGTTCAAAGTTGCTGGTTTTTTTCCATATTTTCTTGATGCTATTTGCTGCTAAAATTTTCTATTTTTATTCCATTCACTGTCTTTAATTTTTATTTATTTTTTTCTTAGTGATGCTATTTAGATTTTCTTCCTACTTCTCCATTTTAGTTTACTGTCCCTATTTTTATTTCTTTTTCTTTCCCTTAAAACTGATTTAAAAAATCTTCTTTCTATGCCCAATTTCCTTTGCTGTTTTCTTAAGTTTTTTTCCTTAGAGCTGATGGTTTTTAACTTTGTTTCTATGACTTTTAGTTTTCCATCTCTACTTTTAAATTTTTGCCATGCTTTGTTAATCCCCATTGCTTTTAAAATTTTCTGTTTGCTTTTATCCTGTTCAGTGTCCTTACTTTTAACTGTTTCTTCTCTTTCCATAGTGCCCTTACATTTTTACCTTCTCTTTCTACAGCTCTGTTTCAGTTCTCTGTCCTTATTTTTTTAAAATTTTCCCTTTCTTTCCCCAGTCTCTGTGGTTTTTTAAATTTTCTACTCTCTCTTGTTTTCTGTCTTTATTTTTAAATTACTTTTTCTAGTTTTTCTTTATTGCCGTCGCTTTTTACATCATAGTTCACTTTCTCTATTTAGCTGTTAGTTGTTCCAAAAGAAATCCGCAAACCGTCTCTGTGGGGATCCAGGACACCGTCTCTACGGTGCTGAACCTGTCTCTATGGTCCGGAAGTCTTCCGAGTGTCAGGAACATCGTCTCTATAGTGCCAAACCCCATCTCTATGGTTGCGAAGTCCTCCTGGGATCCAGAACACCGTCTCTATAGTTTCACAGGTCTTCAAAACTATTCTCATAAAGCCTAGGAAAGCATAAAGGAAATCTGGTTCAGATACCTTTAAAAACCCTAACTAGAGATAAGAAGTGATCATAAGAAATGTGAAACTATAACAAAGAAGCTTTAATATTTTCTAGATGTTAGTAGTTTTTATTATTACAGTTTATATTCTGCATAGTGATCTAATGATGTAACTATTATACTAATCCCTGTTTCTACTAAGGAATGTAGTGGATGAATGTAGATACAAGTTATCACTTTAAGTTGTTAGATAAAATAATTGAAACAAAAGCAGTCTTGGTTCTCGTCGAATAACTGGGATAACTAGGTTAAGAGAGACTCCTCAATAATTCTACTCCAGAGAGCTCGGCCTTGGGAGAGCAGATGCACAGGACCATGAAGATAGGGAGGCTACAAAGTGGCCATAAGACTGCAACAAAGCAACCTTGAAGAACATGGTACATGTGATCTTAAAACTGAGTTTGCGCAGAAAGTGATGAAGAGTACAAGCCTTCATCTGACGACCTCTGACAACCACATGGGGATGCTAACAGACGTGCATGAAAGATGAAACATATACCAAGCATTTCTCAGAAATATAATGAATATGCATATTGTGATTGTATTTAGCCTGAAATGAAAGGGTGTTTAGCGTGCACGTTTAGAGGAAAGGTCCCCCATGTGTCCACCACCATAATAAAGAATACCTGCTTAACAGTATACATTGTTCTGTTAGTTTATTACTGGATCTTCGAATCACTAGTGTCACTGACACATGCTCACCAAGTCTCAGAACTTGATGTGACTTCTCAGAATCAGTTTTTCAAGCCTTTGTCTTTATAAGTGTTCACTAATTTAAGCAAGAAACTTTAAAAGCATTTTAAAAAATGTAAACCTCCTGTTTGGAAGTGTCACGTTAATTTGGCAGAAAATAAACCCTCTTGCTTTCTAACGCTCTTCACCGGAGTGAGAGGCTAGGTGCGGCTAGGTTTAAATTCTGACTGATGTCCAATTTGCCACTACCAGTCCAGTCGCGTTTAATATGTATATTAAACTACCACGATTCTGGATACACTCATAGCAGTCTGCACCTTCAGTCCAGTTGTGCTCATGAAGTAGCATGGCCGCATTCGGTCGTGTTCAGTGAGAAACTGTGACAACTGGCTACTTAAACAGTGCAGTTTTATTTGTGCAATAGGTATAGAGGTTTTTTGAATTGCCAGTGATAGTGATTGTCTGCAAGAAAGCACGTGCAAATATAAAACGCGTGAAAAGATTATAAATAATACAGCCTGGCTATAAACATTAGGGAGTAACTATTCCCGAGAAAAGCACTTAGTTGAAGTCTCACCCAAGGCATCCCAAGGGGAGGTGAAGCAAGGCTCAGCCCGTCGGCCAGTCCCGGTTGTCGGAGGCAGTCTGAGGCGGAGTTTCCCTTGACTTGCTCACGGTGTTATCTTCTTTTCCTCCAAAGATCTTCTTCTCCGAAAATCTACGGTGTTATCTTCTCCGAAAATCCACCCTTTCCCTGGCTATTTTTATATCCTTTCTATCTTTAAGGTGGAGTTTGAGTGACTGTAGTCATACATACCTTTTATCATGATTGATGTAAAATTCTCTCGCTTCACGTTTAAAGGTATAGTTTACGAAAAATGGAGAGCGCAGACTCGAAGAGGGATGGTCGCACCTCAGAGGCGGGTAGGTGTGTTTTGGTATTAAAATGATATTAAAACGAGCAAAGTTCACGAGAGGATAGCACTTTGGCAAGGTTTCGAAAACCTGTTGGCTCAGGGGGCCAGATGAGCTGCTTATCAGTTCTAGAGAACCATTTCTTCCCGCTTTATCATCATGGAGCAGGGCCACGGAGTCTCCACTCCGTTCTGTCCTCTATGGTACATTGCAGGGAGTTGTTGTGTTAGTGGATTCCTCGCATGCCTGTTGCAGCTGTGTCCCCTCCTCAGAGCTCCTTTTGATTTCATGCTTTTCCTCAAAGGGTGAGCACTGCTACGTTTTTCATATAAATCTTAATTTTCAGACGTAAAACCTTAATTTTACTACTAATTCCACAGGAAGACTGCTATAAAAACATCCTGAAAGAATTCTCTCTTGGGGAATTGCCAGACACTGAATATGAATTTGACATTCACATCTTTTAACGAGGCTTAAATTAGGCGTAAACATAATTTACAATTTCTTACACAACTCTGGGACAACTTCTTTGTTATGAACTGCAACTATTTCTCTCCTTCCATTAGCTACACCTAGAGCACAGGGAATCCTGCAGGTAGGAATTTTGGAGTAGTTCACTCAATCACAAGTGTCCTAAAGAGAATATCTAATGTAAGGGCATTATTTAACTCAACTATGAACCTAAGCACTAGGCAGAAGTACACACCAGCCAGTCAGTCCAGTCCCCAAAGCACTCCTACGGCTATGTCTAAAAACAGGAATGAATTAAGATCACATCTTTCGATCCTAGTCTGTTGCTCAAGAGGTTCATTGTTGCGGTGCGGGCTCTAGGACTCGACCAATATGATCCATAACAGTCAACTTTATTAGCAGAGAATCTGGATTATATAGACAGCACTCAGTTATGATTAGTCACTATACAAAAACACTCGGTACAACACTCAGCTATGATTGGTCACTATACATAAAACATCTATCAATAAAACACCCAGGTTACATAAGCAGTACTCAAACTATGATTGGTCATTATTCATAGAATGACTGTTTACCCGCAGCTGGTCTGAGAATGACTGCTTTCCCACAGCCGGCCTGAGAAACGTCTGTTTTACCGCAGCCGGCCTGAGAGCGGCCTTGAGGCCTGTGCTGCTTGAAGCCTGTGCTGCTACAAACCGATCAAGTCCATAACAGAGTGTCTGGGTTGCTCACAATATGTCCCTGTTCTTCCAGAAATCCCACAGTTCATAGTCAAAACCTTCATTTCCAAGAAACATTCTGAACTCAGAACTCAAAATCAAGGTATACAAAATACATTCAATATTTATTATAATTACAGGAGCTTTACACAGGAAAGTTAAAAATTTTAAAATATCCCAATTTTTGGATTCATTATTTTTGTTTATGACAGTTGGTCAGTAGGTCTCCGGGATATCTGTAGGCACCTTTAAGAGTTCTTCAACTTCTTCTTGTAAAGCCTCAGTTTTTTCACTCAGCAACATCTATAATGAAAAACCAAAACAAAACAGAACTAACACAAGCATTAGCTATAACTGTTACACAGGTTAACAATGTTTCTTTCCAAACTTGCATCCTCTCTGTAAAAAACCTTTGCTGCTGCTCACAGGACCACAGTACCTTTGCCTCAAAGGACCAATATTTTTGACTGTTTAGTCTATACACCTCTCAAAAAACACTAATACAAAAATTCATACAGTACACAGCTGGATTTCTCAGTTCTGTCATGACATAATACAAAAAATTTAACAGAACATAAACAGTTTTTACTAGAACTGCTAACAAGCATTTTTAACCTTAGACACTTATATTCCATGTTGGAATAAACATTCCTAAATTGAGCCTGCCAAGCTGCCAATTTCTTGCTTTATACAAAATCTCTTACTACAGCATTTTACATCAGACATACAGGACCCCTGATGTTAGCAACTGTTTTATCTACTGCCCTGAACTGTTTGTTGCTGGCAGTCGCAGCATAACAGTCCCCTACCCACATGTGTAGCCTAACACATGCAAGCACTCTTCTAACCTCCCAGTTAGAGGAAATTCCACCAGCTTAATATCTGAGTACGAGAGTAAGCTGCTGTCGCAGTCCATATCTTAAGACAATTGTCTCAAAGCTTGTTTGCAAAGCTTGCTGCAGGACCTCCTGGCAGGCCAGCTAAATACAAACCAGACAAGAACTAAACAACCACCTGAAACCAGCCTCACAGAGAATTAGAGGACCAGTATGTCCTTGTGGAGAATGTGTCTAGACACCGAACGCCTCCCTGACCTGCTGGAGCCAGGACTGAGAAAAAATGGGACTTGGGGAAGGCGGGGTACGTGCCATTGCCTAGGGAACAATCTCCCCAAATACTTAATAAAAAGCTGTGTGACCAAACAACAGGGGGACCCCCACCACCGATGCACACGGGAACTACGGACCAATGGGACACCACTGGATCCATGGTGGTGACTACCTCTTGCAACTCTATCCTGACTGCTTGTGAGGTTTCTTTGTTTCCTGTCTTTCTCTCTTTCCTGTTGCTGTTTCCTCATGCCTTCATTGGAATAAGCAATCAATAAATGTTTGATTGGCAGCATTTGACCTTGTTTGTGTCTTAATCTCACTCTGGGAATAATAAGTCTCTACAGCTCAGGTCTTCCTGGACCGTAACAGCTGTATTTGGCACTGATACAGATGAAGAATCTGCACATATCCCTTTCTTTTTAGTCACACAGCATCAAAAAAAGCAGTAAGCAGCCTGCAACAACATTAAACAGCCATGATCTTTTAGGTGCATAAACCCCAAAGTTAGTACTTTTACTCCATGAGAATATACAAAACAAGACTTTGTTATTGACTGTATCATTTTTATACCAACCACCCATTTGTTTATTCTAGGCATCTCCTTAGTTTACCAGAAGCTTGCTATTTCAGCAGAATCAAACATGAAGCCAATGCAACAGCAGGTGATTAACAGCGATGGAGGAGAGAAAACACTATCACCTGATAAATAAAATACTTCCTGTATTTTTTGTTTAGGCACAACTCAATGTTTGTTACAGTTTAGATTATTTACACGTGCCTTTGAGGCAGATATTAAGTGAAGACCCTTTTCACAATGCATATGCAAAATGGAAAACAATTAGAAAGGAAAGAATAGCAGGGCATGACAAAAGCAACCCAAACAGGTGAGGTTAACCCAGTATCTTGTTGGTTTCCATTTCTACAGTCCTGAAAATCCTGTTCTTTTATCACAACTACCACTAGAATTTCTGTAAGGCAAGTCCTGAGGGATTGCAGAATCAAGCCTTTTCAGTTATGACTCAGGATGGAGATCAAGGTAGTAACTCCTGCATTTCATCAGCACAAGCTGTCAAACATTTTTGCCCTTTGGTTCCCCTCTGAAAAAGAGCACAACTTTCCATTATCCTGTATATAATAAACTGTTGTAAGAAAACTTTAAGTTTGCCTGTCATTCAGGAGCATGAAGGTCTGCAATTGCTCAATTCCTTACTCTTAACCATCTTGGATAAACAATATGGTCAAGAAAATATTTCAATGTATTCTTAATACAGAGCAGATTTTGGATCACAAATATCCACTAATGCCTTTACTAGTATACTGAATCCTTCACTTCCAAATGTAATTCAAACATCCACTTCTGACATACTGATGTTCCAAAGCAGGTTTTTATAACTTGTTTCTACCTTACCTTTGCAGATGAAACAATTTGTTTGGCTTGATGTCGTGACAAGTGCTCAATCATCTTGACCAGAGTTTCTGGATTTGCATTAGCCAAGTGTGCTGAAGTTTTGTACCCTGCATTATAAAGCTGTTTTGCTCGTGCCTGAAAAACCAAAATTGTATTAGATTACTATAACAGGCAATAAGAATTATCATTAAGTGCCAGTCTCTGCACCAACCTCAAACATTTCAGCTTTGCATATCAATCCAATTCTCTTTGATTTGTCTTTCTAAGAATATGAGTACTCACCAAGAATCTTTACTCGCCCAAAATACAGCTTTACTCCCAAGATTTAACTCCCCATACAATCTTACCCAACTCTTAGGAACCCATTTGTCATCATTTGCTCTGAGGCTAGATGATACCGACTCTGCCATCCTCTTCTGTTATGTTTTCTGCACTCTCTGTCACTGACAGGAATGTCTGTCTCACAATTCTTTGGAGGTGTCTAAGTGAAAGGAGGGCCTATTTTATCTGTGTGGGTTTCCCCCCCCCACAAATTTTCACAGAAGAAAGCTTTCACAAAATTCCAGAATAAGACTATACTTCCCTGTTTCAAGCTTATAAATATTTTTTTGAGTATCTTTTATATTTTTCTAGTTTTGTGCGAAGTCATAGCTGTGAGCTCACATATCCAGGAGACACACACATCACAGGAGAGATTCCCTGGAATGTGATTATCACCAACGTGAGGGGGTCTGCACTATTGGCTGCTCTTAACGTGGTTTGATCCTGTGGCTATATGAGGTAGCCAAGGAGTATCTGCTTAACAGAGTGTCTCTGGGCAAAGATTTCTTTTGCAAAACAAATACTGCTAGAACTTGACAAAGTTTAAATTAAAATGCATTTCTACACTAGTAGTGGAGGGTAATCTAGTATACCCAAGGCTGTAGTATCCTGACTTATGAAATAATACCCGTTTGATGAACAAGCTTTACAGCTCCAAACATTTGGTCGATTACCTTTTGTGTCATGTGTGTCCCGCCCCCCCCGCCTCTTTTAAAGACAACAAGGAATAGAAAGACATTTATTTGATGGCATATGTGGGATTTTTTTAGCATCCCACAGGTAACGGCTTACAAATATCTTACCTTCCTCCATGGTAACTGAGGACTATGCATGTTCATTAATATGACACAGGTGTCATTAATTTCACCAAAAATAGCCACTAATTGTCAGCAAATAATATCTGTGCTCTATTTGGCTGTTACATGCACAGTATGACCGATGATGCCAGAATTTTTCCCCACTAATAAGTCTCATGTTTTAAATGCGTCTTTTAAAACTGCAAATAAGGGTGCAGAAAAGAATTTTCTCCTTCACTACAGTAACCTAAAGATTGATTGTTATCATTTCCCTCACAGAAATCTAAGCAAACCACATCTGTTCAATATGACAGTATCTGCTACTGTCAGTATATACCAGCTGTATAGACCAGTGTAGTCTGAACTCCAGTGCAGAAGTACCTTGGTGATAGCAATCATTTTGAAGAGCCATCTTTAAAATGCAACTTCAGCAGAATCATGCTGTCCAGGCTGGTTTTGCCCTTATGCAGAAATGCTCCCATATGGAGTAAGCCACGAAAAAAAGACTATGTACCTTTTGCACCCAGTTCAGAAAATTTGAGCCCATTAGGCTCTAAGTCTTCACCACTGTTTAGCTTCTCGGAATAAAACCTTACTGCCACTAAATTCAATGGTTTGCTGACAAACTGATTCTACAACAGGTTGGACAGGCAAGTTAGATCATTTTGCAAAGAGGCCCAGTGATCACTTATAATCTTGCACTGAAGCCCAAGAAGATTTTCTGCTTTAATGGGAGTCTTTGACTGAGAGACTGAAGTTGTCAGTAGGACTTCACATATTTTTAAGGATCTTCTATTTTAACTAAATATGCAAATTCTTACTCCTTTTTACTCCCATGAACTGAATAATCCTTACCACAGAAGAAACCTGGACTCTGTTTTCCAACTGAGTATACAGCTAAATTATTGTCCAAATACAGCATTTTCACTATTGCTGTGGTAGCAGCCAGAACAACAACATTACTGGCTCCAGCTCACATTTCGTCAACAGACTACTTTCCACAGCCTCCAGGACTGTTGTGGGATATCTGCACTACGCCAAATTCTCCACAAAAAAACTAGCTTGTTCTTCCAGATATACTTCAAAGGCACAGAAACATTTAGCATACAAGTTTACATTGAAAAATCTCACAAAGCCAGGTTTACTAACCTCTAGAACCCCTGCTACCTCCATCAGAGGGATGAGTTCTGTCTTAACACAATATGTCAACCGCTTAGTAAGTTCTGTCAGTAAGGCTTTATAAACCCAGAATTCTTCCAATTCCTGCAGAGACAAAGATCACTAAAAACCAGATCCTAAGTTCCATATTCGTGGGGTATGGCTGATTGCTACAGCAACAAGCATATATTTGGCTTTCAGACACAGCAAGCACTATTATTTCTAGTTATCATTACAGCCAATTGCAGAGTTGTATTCAGCACTCTTCAGCTGAACATCCCAAAGTTGGGGCAGTTCTGAAGGATAAGCAATGCATTATTTCAACAGAGGAAAAAAACAAGAGAACAAGCCAAGTCAGCTGTTTCCCCGAGACACATTCCACAACCAGACGGCCTTATTTCAATGAGAAAGGTAAAACTGTCAGTTATTTCACCAGCAGCGCTGACACTAATAAATGCTCTGTACAGTTTGTATATTTTCACATTCGCAGTGCATAAAGCTTCCTTTCAATGTAAGAAATACCACTGTACAAGCATGCTTTTCTGAACAGGAAAAAAAATAATTTTGAACAGGAAAGGTGAAAAAAAATGCAGTTTTGCACAGGAAAGGTGAAATATACCACCTGTGTTCAGTTCTAACATCAGAACAAAACTCCAGATTTTGCAAAACTAGTCCAAAAGAATTAATTGGAATGCATTCAACACACTACCTCACAGAAATGTAGAACACATGAGGTGAATGAGGCAGCAGAATTAAGGAGATTTTGCACATATCCTCGGGACATATTAAATTTCTCTGAAACACTCCATATATTGGTCTCTTTCAGTAGGTTATAAAGGACAAGCGACAGGTAGAGCCTGTTCACCACAGCACTGTCCACATTCTAGGAAGAAAGCAAGTTAGAATTCAGAGCCAATATCACATTCAAGATATTCTGTTAGTGCTACAAGGAAATTCTTTTCCTCTCTACTCCTTCATATCTCTAAAACATGTCTATATTACATCCAAAGACATCAAACAACATTAAGAAGACCAATCAATGAGGTTAAAAGAACCTTAATAAGTAGAACAGTAAAAAAACACTATCAGAAAAATAATATAGAATTTGTAAATAATCTAATGCAATGACTTAGCTGTCACCTTCGGTATAAGAAATCTCCAGCCTACCTTTCTGATGGCTTGACCAGAAGCCTTTTTTGTAATAAAGCTTTCAGGTACTCCCACAATATCCGCTACTTTTTGCTCTGCTGTACTTAGCTGGTTGAACTAAAATAAGATTGACTACAGTTAAGATGATTTATTAACAACTCATTAAAACTTACAAGTGTTACAAATCAAAAGAGCTGTAGACAATGTGAATATGCTCTATTTAACTGTAAAAAAATAATTCACGTCAGATTTGTATAATAACGACACCACGTGCAGACAGACAATTTGCTGTTCCTTTTCCTCTGTGAATGACAAGCTTTCATTCTTTTTCACCTTGGACTTCACTGCTTTGGAAATACATTTACTTGTGTTCTGCTGATAAACTTATGGTTTGCATACACATGAAGTTTTTATAAATGTATAGCCTACTCTAGTATCAAGGTGCACACAGCTCCATGCTTCTCACATCATCCCTTGGTAAAAACGTCTACTTGTATATCTAAGATTCAAGATGAACAGGTTAAAAACCCTGGAGAACTATGTCACTTCTAAGTGCTCAAATACTTTTTCCAAGAAATGTCATGAACTTTAAAGGATCTCCTGGATTTAATGTCTTCTCCAAATAATGATCAAAAGAACATATTCTCTAAGCTTAACAATAGCTCTGCAGACTACAGGAGAGATCTTTATAAAGAATTTTCAGATCTTTAGTTCTCTTAATATTATAGAACACAGAAGTCTGTCACTCAAAATGAAACAATGCTTTTCCATATCCCTATATAGCACTCGGTCACTAGCCGCAGTCATATCTGCAGCTTCTTTGCCTAATTGTTTGAATGACCTGTAACTAACTCCATCTCTGAATTCCACATTTTAACAAAATTAAATAGATTTTAGTGCTACCCCTAGTATACAACACATTACAGAAGAGGGAATAGTTGAATTATGGGTGGATCTTACAGAGTATGCAAGACTGCATAAGGGCTGTGCTGCTAAGGCTGACATAAGAATGTAGGAAGGTATTGGTCACAGTCTAATAGTTGTAATCATGGCTGGAGTTAGGCATTAGACTCAGCTATCAAACAAAGATTAAGACTTAACATTCTCTAGCATCAGAACATAAAATTGATTAATTTAATTGTGGTTTTCTTGCAGGACTACAATGACATGGTTACATATAAGCAGCTTATAGGAAAGTCTTATTTAAGACTAACTATACTCTGGTGATAGCAAGGCTAGCACCAAGTTTAGAGTCAGTATTAGATGAATTGGTAACTCAAGGGATGTGTTTCATGCTTATGTTTCAACTTACGTTTTTATGCAAAACAGGACAACACTTCTGCCCTGTGACTGAAAATGAAATAGTGTACCTTAACTTCTCATCAAACTGTTACCCCACTATCTACACCACATTCCTATGTGTATAAACTTCTTTAAAGTTTAATAAGCAGGATTATTATATGCCCCAATGCATGTTTACTAGTAAATTCTCACCTGTCGCAGGTATATCATCCAATCTGGGCTACAGTTAGAAGTCACATCATATGGAGTTACCAAATACAGAAGATGAAGATTGCTCTCAAGAATCAGCCCTTCCAAACCTTTTTTCAATTCTCTGTAAAGAAGATTGCAGTACGCCAAGTCTATAGACCCTATAATAAGCACACACGGTATTGCGATTTTTAAAAGGCATACAGAGTTAAGTATAACAGATTTTTACACATCATTGATATTTCCTTTATCTTCCACAAAAACTTGTTATGCCATCTAAATTCAAGAGAATAACTAACTTGAATAATTGCTCTAACCTAACACAAGCAGTGAAACAGAATTGAGGAAAGGCAGCCACCTATTGCCATGTATGGCCATTCTGTGCTTGGTTTTGGAGTGTCTGTGAATTGCCTTGGCTTTAGTGAAATCCTGGAACAATCTTGTAGATTGAAAGAATCTTTCAGAGAGTCATCCTGTTCCAATTGCCTTCCATGGCCCGTATCTTTACACTATGACAGGAAAAGAGAACTTCCTGATACACTCTCTTCTCTATTACAATTGGTCTAACATGCTTCCTTTCCCTCTTAAGCTTCCCTTTAGGTCAAGAAATGCCCCCGTTCACAATACCTGTTCATAACAATCAATTATAAAATGAGGTGTAAGCCATTTTGATTACAATCACTAAATCAAATCTTTAAATAATTGGGGGGGGGGGGGCTGGTGTACAGTTGTGGTTTTACTCCCATTGTGACCAACGTTATTACACTTCATTCCCATTATGTTCAGTCATGCACTACTTGCTCATCCCCATTTTCAGTCCATCACATCATTTAGTAACCAAAACTGTGTCTCTACAACTTATTTTTCATTACAGTTTCAGACTGAAGATGGGAAAACCTATCAAACTGAGTTAAGGCTGAGATTAAAAGGCTTGTTGAAATAAAGACTGTAATAAAAATAAAAAAAAAAAGTCTTACCTTTATATGTAGCTTTACCCAACGGTGTGATCATTAGCATACATATGGAATTGTGGTCCTTCTCAGATAGTCTTACTTTTAGAAGTCCTTTTTCTATAAGATTTTCTAGCCCATCTTTAATTATCTCTGAGACGCTCTTCTCTTTAGACAGGTGCTGCTGCTGAACACCCAGCAATGTACTGCACATAAAATCGTTGACTTCTTCATGTGTAACAGCTATCTGCATCAGATTTGCAAGTGATTAGCATATTTGAAGGTGTCATTTCACATAACACATATCATAAACTATATGAAAATATTTACTGAATAGAGAAGCACTTTGATATCCTGTTAATGCGTTTCTGTAGAAATACAGGACAATGAATAGAATGATAAGACAGCTTGTGATGGATCTGATGGGATTGCTCTCCATCTGTTCTGTGATTCTAGCTATTACATCATGTTAATTTGTTTCCACTGTTTCTATCTGTATTTGGAATCAAGTATCAGAAATGGAAGTTACTAATACAGTACCGTATCATAAAGTAGATCTAATTTTGACTTCTACACATAAGGAAGTTGTCATGTTACATATTACTTGATAAGTGAGTTAAATAGACTAATCAAATCTTTGTACTTCTTATCTGATTAGAAGGTGTCCTGAACTTGTAGCAAATCCATCTAAGAAGTCCGTTTTTTCTGTACAATCAACTGATAAGATTTTCTTTGCATATCCAAACACTTCAGTTATTCACAGAGAAGAGTTAACTGATACCTTCAGTCCAACCAAAGATAACAACAGGCTCTGCATTCCCTTGGTCAACTGCACCAAAAGATTGCTGTAACAGTTCTCCAAAGGACTCTTAACTAAATCCTGAACCTAAAAGGAGCAAGAAATATATTAGTTCAGGGAAAGTATTTATTTCGAAAAGTGTAAAACTAATGCATACCGAGAACACATGATGCAGTTTAGAAAGAAAATAAGTGTAGACATCGAAAGTTTACAGTTCACATATGAAAACAAACCACAAAGGTAGATTACAGGTATTACTACGCAAATCAAATACTTGCAACATTAACAAGTGAACAAAAGTTAAGCTAGGCAGCTCAGCTACTCCTGTTCAGCCAACAGCATAATCCAACAACTTAAATTACTAACAGCTTTGTTAAAATTACCAAATGCTTGTCTTTTTCTTGCACTATGAGAATACTTTCCCCAGCACTGTCAAAACCAGCTCGACCAGCTCTGCCAATCATTTGTTTATACTGGTTCTTCTTCAGGAAGTCATTACCAACATAAGGAGCTCTTAGAATAACCCTGTAAAGAAGTCTTCAGTAAATTATGCTTTATATTAAAATTACTAAAGCAGCAATAAAAATTTACAAATGCATTCTTTATATATGCCCCTTGTTTAGTAACTAATAAAAATCAAATGCACCTGTTTGAACAGATGTTTAAATCAACTAGGAAAGCATTTAACAATTTAAGATTTACTGAATGATAAGCTATGTTTATTATGTTTTGCAGAACCTCTGCAACTAGTCTCTATGTCTACTCAAAGGCCTGAGTTTAAGGGTGAAAAATCACTGAGCCATAAAGTAAGCAGACATAAGCAATATGGACCATATATCAGTTATGCTAGAAAGACAACACTCGTCTCTAAATTTTTTTTCTCCCCTCAGAGGCATTATTCCAACATACATGCACACAAAACTGGATTCTGAGCAAACAGTCTTTGGTCATAGAGAGTACGGCAGCCATATTATCAGCATTTGTACATGAAAATATAAACACATTTTTGTGTTAAAACATATTCAAACTATATCTCCTTAGAAAGCATTTATTTTACAATTTATACACTGTTCTTAGGACAGTATCTAAAGAAATCACCATGACTTCCTTATTCTACAGGATAACATTACTAAAACAATGAAGCATTTCCTCAATTTATCAAAACTTTCTTAATCCATTTAGACTAGTGCTCTTCAGCTATGCATTCTGAGGGACTTGCTGCTGATTCACATTTCCCACATAAAAACTTTGTAGTCATGACCCAAGTTGAATGCAAAATTCTTTATGCTTCCCATTTGCTAGTGAAAGCAGAAACATACTTGAAATAGCACCAATATTTTCAACTTCTCAAAGCAAAGTTTTTACAAACCAAAAATCAATGCAGCAATGAAATATGTTTCAGTTACCAACCTTCTAGCTGGCAGGTTGACTCCAGCAGCTAAAGTAGCCGTGCAAGCAAGTAGGCACAGGACACCTGCAGAATATGCTTCCTCTATACTTTTTCTTTCATCATTTGTAAGGCCACTATGATGATAGGCAATACCAAAAGGGATTGTTTCCTTCAGAACAGGACAGACACTTCCATTTCCAATATTCTTTAGATTCTTGATGAGATCTTGTTTCTCTTTCTCCCTGTGAGCTCTAAATTCTCTTGGAGGAGGAAAAGCATCGCTTTAGACTTTGACTAATCACTAATTACTTGAAAAAAAAGAGAATCAAGAGACATGCTTACTGTCTATTTCTATTCATTATGCTTCCTCTAATATCTAGGTTGGAAAAACAGTTTTTTCCAGTAACTTTAAAATAATAATACACAGAAGACTGATTAAGTTGCAATAGAACTCTCTTCTTGTTTGTAAGCAGAGGCATACAAGGGATCAAATACTGACTGGGTGTGGCTAGAGTGCACTGAAGAAAGGAAATAGGGCCAGGATCAGCTCATAGTGAAGATTATAGGTACATCAAAAATGGCTTCAATTTTGATAGTAAGGGAGCATTTTTGCTTAATGTAATTTCTTCCCACTTAAACTTTGCTAGACCATTATCAGTTTATCAAATCACATTTAAATGAAAACCAATGTCTGTCTTTCTTTCCTTTATTAACAAAACTTGGTTTAGATTCTACAGCTTACATTCACAAAGTAGGTATGGAACAGAGATACTCCACTGACTAGTAACATACATGACCAAATACCGTGCTAGAGAGAAAATGCTTGTTTTCTAAGCTCGCAGAAACCAGTGCCAAAGGGACACAAGGTTAGATTAATTTAGTACGCTTTTCCTTTTTTCTTTATTACTTGACCTCCGATAACCATTTTCTCAACTAGTTAGTTTAAAAAATATGATTTTTTTTTGATAAAACATTTGTTTTATGAGCCTTGAGCAGTTTGCTATGCGGCCAACAACTTTACATGATTCCATACTGAAAGTATTTGCTTCTGATCACCAGGAAAAGCCCCTTGCCAACTAGTGAAGATGAATCCTAAGTTCTGACCAATTATTCCATACATCATTAAAAAATCACAACAGAAACTTACTTCTTGAGGTACCTGCACACCATAGAAGCCACATTTTCACAGTTCTTTTTAGTAGGACAAAAGACAAGGCAGGAATATTGAGGAATAACTTCAGTAACCAGTGCAATGACGTGGTCAGGATCTGCTTTCTCCAGATTACTAGAATACTATCAGAAACGCAGAATAACAAACATTTAAAATTACAAATTAAGTCATAAACTAAGTATTCAAGATCTGTTCTCAACATTTGCTAGAACACTCCCATTTGCTTTAATGAAACATAATTGCAAGAAGATGTAGGATAAGCTTTTCTCCCAGTCCCTCATTGAAACAGTTTTATTAACACATCTAGCTTGAACTGAGGGATACATGGATACAAGAATCAAATGCTTTGCTTTTTTCCCTTAATACTTCCATTTTCTTTAGTGACACCATAATGATGTTACTTGTGCTGGCAGTACACCATAACACACATTTTTCTTCTTAAAAGGTTGAAATGAATCCCTAGAAGGCAGTAATAAGCTGACAAAAAAAACACCAAAAAGATGTCTTTTTTAGTATCACCTAAGAGTGATCGACTGTTGAGGAAAATCTACCTCAAAACATAAAGCGTTGGGTATCTGGAACACTCAAACCCACTGCCATTCACATGTCAAAATACAGAAGAAACCTCTACCTTCAAGAGAGGTAAAGGAGTGAAAATCAAGCTAAACGTTCAGTATTTTAAAGGACTTTTTCCTCCCCAAAGCTTACCATTTCTTTTGCATAGGTATTACAAATGAACCATCGTGCTTAAGAAATTTCTTTGGTAAAAGCTCTGTAAACAAATCAGTGTAAAATAATACACTTCATAGCTATAGTTCAAAGAAAGTATAAGCACTTCGGTTTTACCTTGAAATTGAGGAGACGTGAAAAAGTAAAGTCATTTTCTGTTTTGCCGTCAACTGCATAAATGGTGTCTCGTATCTTTACGTATTCCTTTAATTCTACCTAGGGAGATATAGGCCATAAACAGAAACTTTGGTTAAATTACCAAGACTTCTTTAAAGAGTAAGCTATTACTGACGTACAGCTAATTTTTTTTAAGCATCACATTCCATATACATACTTGCATGCACACAAGCACACATTCCAACTCAAGAATCTTTTAAGAAATTGTTTTAATTGTTTGCCTTGAGAGTGTCTAATTATAATAAAGAATACAGCAAATGTTGTATCCCATGAAATATTCATGAACCGTTGTCATGATAGAATTAATGCACAGGTAGTCCAGATTCCAATTATATCAAATGAACTGTAATCAATAATCATTGTAGTTGTAATTTAGAAATTGGTTTAGTTAAAATGACAGAAATGGCTTAACACAACCATATAAAGTACTGGCATCTGTACGTTTACAAGTGCACAGTGCTATTTATTGCATTGGTATAACTGCAAACAGTAGCAGGCATTCTAATACATTACATCGTGAAATGAAGCACAAAAGCTGCAGTATGCCACTAAACAGATATGCTATGATCTTAAAGCCAAATATCCTCTTTACTAGTTTATGGTATCTTGTACACAGACCGGTCTAAAATCACTGGTATAGTACTCTGCTCGCAGGAACTTCTGCAGGTCTCCAACATTATTTAAAGTTGCACTCATTCCAATGATTTGTGTATTTTCTGTAAAACAGAAGTTGAGATGAATTTATTGCCATATTCACACTTTAAGACTTTTGCTCAGTATTTAATTCATAAGCCTGCTTCTTCATTGTTAGTCTTTTTAAATGCCAAAGTAGCAGATTTGAAGGGGGATATAGCTAAGAAACATTGCCGAAGACAAACGTAAAAAAAGCATCCTTCTCTATAGAAGCATTTAATTGCAATGGCTAAGGGACTCCTACGAAGAAATGGAAGACATACTCAGGATTTCTCAGAGAAGTAGTATCAAAAAGAGCTTCAAAACCCACCCAGCTCATCACTACAGGGTCAACTAACACTTAAATGAGTAAAGACTTTCAATGTATGGAGTCACACCACGTTTTCCAAAAGCAGCCAGAACACCACAAATCCAGAAAGCAAAGAGTATGACTTCTCTCTAGAGATGCTACCACTACAATATTTTAATAACATTAACTGCAACCATGACTTACTACTAGTGTAAAGAATTTTTGCAAGAGTAATTTCCAGTGTTGCTCCACGACTTCCCTCACCAACCATATGCAACTGTGCACAGAAGGGAAAAAGAAAATGCAAGAATATTACTCATGTAAGACTATTTCTAAAAAAAAAAAAAAAAAAAAAAAAAAATTATGTAGTCCTAAACACATGTTACCAAATTTCTTTGTTACACCTCCTCATGATAGCCCTCTGGTAAATTTTGACTGCTAAGCTCCTTCCAGAAGTACAGCCTCACTGAAACAACGTTTAAGAATGACAGAAAAACAGACCCAAGAGCAAACACAGACAACAAGATTCACTTTCCATTTAACTAGACAATAACTGACACTGTTAAGTCCTGACAACAAACAGTCAGTGAGAGATCTTTGTATTCACCTGCCTAAAGCAACTGTGTTTTAAGCAACACTTACAGCGGAAGTTAATACAAAAAATTTTCTAGCAGCCAGCTACTATCAGAAAAAGTAGAAGTGAATTCTTGGGCTGGCTTCTGTTTAGAAGCTACTGTGTTAAAACAAGCTCAGTCAGACTGAGGCATTCCATGAATTAAAACATCCCTGTTAGATGTTACACATGTGATTCAACCCCATAATCAACCCTTAGTAGCACAACTCAGCCACCCCACTAAAGAGCAGAATAAGAGGCAATTCTCACAGTCAAATATTACTTAACACTTATTTTATGTTTCATTTAGTCATTATTAACAACAGACACAGTCTCATGGTTCCACATTTAGGAGTTCAGTTCTGGAACTCATAAAATATATTCCATATGATTCAAATTATTTCTGTTTTTCTAATCCAGTAGAGGTGTCTAACTGACAAGTAGTTACTAAGTAATTCACCACCAACCACTAACACAGTGGATCTCTCAGTATAGAATCTGTTGTCCTGATATAGCAACAAATGCAGTTAAAGAAAAATAACTTCCAATATTACAGAGTTGTGTACCAGTGTGGGAAAAAAACCTACTTAAGTAGCAGTAATTTCACAATAAACACTGAAAGCAAAACCAAGTAATAAAAAACCTGCTCTTTGCTAATAATTGCATATTATAAATATTTAAAAATTGCAGGTTATAAATCTGAGTAAATTTTGTAGCATACCTCATCTACTACAACCAGACCGAGGTCACCAATTCTTTCTGTTTCAATTAAGCTGTTCACTAGAGCATGCCCTTTTTCTATAGTAGCAATATAAAGGGACTTTTTTATTCTCCTTTTGATTGGTGGAAATCTTCCTTTACTTCCTGCGTATTCTTCAACCAGGAAACCCAATTCTATTCCAAAACTCGATAAACCCCTAACCTGTAGGAGGGGAAAAAAAGAGAGGAGAAAGAGAGCAGAACGGGGGGGGGGGGGGGATATAAAAAAAGAAAAAAAAAAAAATCAATCGGAGAATGGGGGGGGGAACAATCGAACAAACTCCTGCTCGCTTTATATTTCAGAGCTGCCTCAAGAACTCAACATGCATATCACCAACTCACACCATAATCAATTGTTCGAATTAGTGAAAACATATTAGCTGACTACCTTTTCCAACTGCAAAGCGGATGTGTTGGCAAACATTATCGAGCTTAGGTTAGGTTACATCTGTTCTCTAAAATTAACTTTTCCATGATACCAAAAAAATATGGTCTTGAAATAAAAACTAATTTCTTTAGCAAGTTGGGCAGTACAGATCTAAGACTGCAGAACTATACATAACATTACAAAAACCTATTATTCCAAAAATTTAGCACACTTTACAACTCAGCATCTTCACTGCATAACTTAAGTCTGTTTTATTATGAAGTTACTGACACTCAGAGCGGCATTTAGGAGAGAAATCATTTACTTCCCACCACATATTTATGAAAATCATGGATTTTGCTAAAATTAGTGTTAAAACCAGCCAAGTAACAAGGCGTGTCACAAAAGGTAAGTAGTATCAGAAACACTGTATCCAGACCTTTTCTTGGACAATGGCAACGTATGGCAGTATCATCAAAACATCTTTCTGCCTGCAGAGTAGTTCTTGGAGAATTATTATTTCAGCTACAAGTGTTTTTCCACCACTGGTTGGTAATGAGTATATTAAATTCTTTCTTTGCTGCAGAGATTCTAACATTAAGCAATCATGCTGCCATTCTGCAAAATTAAAAAAGAATTATTAGCAACCCCCAGGGGCCTGTTAATCAGTATCAAAATGCCTACATTTCATATAACATACTTTAAGCCTAGTGTTTGAGAGTTTTTCTTCAATAAACCACTAAAAGCTTTCAGTGAGCAAACCTTCCAAAGTATAAGTGGTACCAACCTTTCTCACTCATCTAAAAACCTAAAATAACCACTTAAGTAAACAAAACAACTGCTTTCCAATTTGGTTTAGATTAAGTATTACCTTAAGTTAAATATCTTTACAGTGTAGTGGGTAAAATGGGCAACACTTCACTAGGAATTTTTTTTTTCCAACAAACCATTAATTACATTACCATAAAGCATTTCAATCCCTCGAAATTGTCTCAATAGATCTTGAACTTTGCTAGGTAATCCATAAAAAGGGCCTATATCAACAGAAGAAGATTTAATAGTTTTCCTAGCAAAACAAATCTCTTCAGATAAAACAGCTTCTTTAAGCTGCTTGGTCTTAGAGACCTGCAGAGTCTGGGCTTTGGCATTTCCAGTCATAGCACTTTTTATATGATCCTTAAGGCTCTCAGTTTTAAATAAGTCATATTTAGAGTCAGAGTCAATAGGTTTGTTTCCATGTTCAGCATCAGGACAAAAAGATGATGGACTCCTGATTTTGTCTGAGGAAGAACTCACACATTTATTCCTCCTTTCTGAGACTGGAGATATTCTAGAACCAGAAGAAAGTTCATCCATTTTCTCAAAATACAAAAGCTGTGATGATGGCAAGTCATCTAAAATAGATTCAGTCGATTCTTGGTTGCTATCCACCGAGTCAGTTTCATTCATCTGGAAAGCATACTCTTTGACAGCTTTAAGAACCACCATGTTTTCTGAAGAAGAAAAATTATCTTGTTTTTTCTGGTGAAATCCTGACTGAAGACTCCCACATATGATGTCTCCAGGTGCTTTAGTATCCATATTTTTATCCTGCAGATGTTTGTGCTCTATACCAACTTGAGCTAGCAAAGAATCGTTTCCATAAAATCCATCATAGTTGCCAAATATCTTTTCTTCACTATCATTACTACGCTGTAAAAACATAATGAGTATTAATGCTCCAAAGTAACACCAAGGCCGCCAGCACAACCTGTACAGCATACACATCATGTGCAAGTCATTTACGTCTCCCCCAACTTAACAAGAAAGCTAAGTGCTTTTCTGATGTTGTTTGTGAGGACAACCCAACTTGACTGCTAAAGGAACACGTGCTTTACCTCAGTAAAACTTCACTAGCATCACGCAGGCTCGGGCCGGGCCAAGCCACCCTCCCAGACCGAGTCCTCCGCGCCTCTGTGCCCGGTCCTAGCAACCTGCCCGCCCGCGTCCCACCAGCCCCGTACCGGGGGCTCCTGGCCAGCAGAGCTCGGTCTCTTGCGAGCCACCGGCGAGCAGACGGCGCCAGGCCGCACCAGTGCCCGGCTCCGCTTGCCGACAGAGCCGGGGCGGCTCTTCCTCCGCACCGTGAGGGCCATCGCCGCCTTCTCGGACACCTGGGGGTGGGATCAGCCTCAAGACTCCGCCTGCGAGGAAGCGGTACTGAGACGGCCACGGCAAGCCACAGCAAGGGCCGGCTAAACGTCCGGTTGGTGAGAGCAGTGCTCTACGAACGTCACTTCCACCAACGAACTACGGAATTAAAGGAGCCATAACTAGGCAGCAGCCAATCGCCTGCCGCTGCCTCAAGTACCGCGGGCCGCGACCCCACTGGCCAGCGAATCGCATCGGTACAGGCGGTAGCGTCACGGGGCCAGCGGCAGTCGAAAGGCAATGACGTTCTGGGCGGATGTGGCGGTGCTTGTGGGTACTGCGCTGTAGAGGGCAATATGGCGGCGCGGAGGCCCTGGTGGAGGCTGGTGCCTGGTGTGTTCTTCCTGCTTTCTCGTTTCCGCCCCCCTTTCGAGCGAGGTGGCTGCGCCCGAGTGGCGGCGGTTGTGGGGGTGCGTGGGGTGCTCGCGCGCGCCGGTCTCTGCCGCTGTGCCGCCGCTAACCCTGTCGCTCTTCCCCTTGCAGCGGCGCTGTGGAGGCAGCCGCGCCGCCTGCAGCACGAGCGGCAGCCGGGCCGGCCCGATCAGGTGAGGCTCCGCCGAACGGGCCCGCGGTGAGCGCCGTGTCTTGTCTGCGCTCAGGCCGCTGCCGCTCTCACCAGGAGGGGCCCCGGTCAGGCAGAAGGGGTGTCTGGAAAACCTTTGGCCTTCGCGTAGCTCGGGCTCCTAGAACAACCTGAATTCGGTTACTCGGCGTGTTACAGAGCAGGAACCCCGTGGTGAGGAAGTCGCTAGGTGTTGCAGTTAAGGCCCCGTTGATCTATAGTCCGGTATCTTAACGGCCGTTCCTTAAACCATCTGTCTCGGTAACTCGGAACATCGAGCAAAACCTTTGGCAGCGCCACCCGATTTCCTGTTTAAGAGAATGCACTAGGTGTGGTTCTTATGTTATAAACACGTGTTGTCTGGTACCAGCAAAAGCTTTTAAAAATATTCTCTCTCTGCCCAAATTCTACCTACATCTGCAAAAACGAAATTTCTCCTTTCACTCGTATCTTGCAAGGGCTTGGTGCTGGGTGTGTTCTGAAGCTTGAGGAGTCTTTCGGGGCTTGGGAGATACATGGGAATCTCTGTTACAGTCTGTGAGCAGACAGGAGCTGCCTCTGGTGACGTGCTTCGAAATTGCTTTCAAAAAAGTCTGTAACTTGTGAAGACAGTCACAAGACTCTGAAGACTACTTACCAGCTTCTGTAAATACTGCCTTCTAAGTAAGGGGTATAACCACTATCTTATTGATTGCTTTAATTGACTTGTCATTATTACTAAGATATAAAAGGCTGTGTGGCCGTGAGAAGTCTTCTAGACTGCTAGGTACCAAGCAGTGTGTTAAAGAAAGAGGTAAGAAAGTTACTGAAAAACTTCAGTGATGCACTAAATACCCCTTTTGGTTTCAAGGCATATTTTGCCCAAACGATAAAAACAAGAAGACATTCCTTATTTTCTTGCAAAGTTTACAGATGTTAATAATTCTGTTTTCAGCCCATACCAATGGAGAACCCCTATAAAGGCCCTCCTAAAAAATGTGTCTTATGTGGAATAAATGTGGACTACAAAAATGTGCAGGTGAGTTTGAAAATTGCAGTTCTTAGAGGAAGGTAACTGGTTTGCTGCTTTTCAGTGTGTATGTAGGAAGTCCACAAGGATTAAAAAAATGAAAAAATCATGTGTAGGGGTTTAAAACTTAGGAACATGCATATGAGTGTCAAATACTGTAGTTCTGATAAGGTGTTCAATCTGCTAGTCCTATGTGCAGGTGTTACAACTCTGTTATTTACCACATAGAGTCCTCAGTTCTAATTCCACTGTCATATAGCTTAAATGTTGTGGCATATAAAATACTGTCTAACTCAAGCTATACTTTTTTTTGTCTCCAGGTAGAAATTAGTTTTGTAAAAACAATACAATCAAAAAAAGAAAAATAGAATGCAAGTAATAAAATAAACTAAAGCTCTCAAGAATTTCTTAAACTGACTTTGGAATTCTTAATTTTGAATAGCTTCTTTCCCAGTTTGTTTCTCCGCATACTGGCTGCATTTACGGCAGACATATAACAGGTATGTCCAGTATTAAATCAAATTATTTACTGGTTAATATTAATGTTCTTGTGACTCCATGTAACTGTATTTCAGCTATCTTTCCAAAGTAACTACGCCAACTCTATACCTTTTGTAATAGTGTTCCTCTCACTAGTCTTCATCACGGAGTGAAAATGTCCCTCAATTACATGGGTGTTTTTTGTATTTAACAGCATAAGCACACAAGCATTTTTCTAAGAAGACTTAGACAAAGCTAGAGGGATTGTTAGTAATATCATTTTCACCATTTAAACTTTGGTTAACCAAACAGTATGGTTACTGTTGTTTTAAGAGACTGAAAATTATTTCTCTCTTTAGGCTTGTGCAACAAGAAGCAGAAGGAAATTACAAAGGCCATTAAAAGAGCTCATGTATTTGGTAAGCATGATTATGCTTTTGAGTTTTGTAAGTCAAGCCTACTTTCCTGTTAAAAAAACCCGTCCATCTTATCTTCTGACAGGATTTATGCCAGTTATGTTTAAGAACCCATCATTTCTCACAGACCCCAAGATATGTAATATCAAGTATCCAGAGTAATATATGATAAAGAAATAAACAATAAAACTACTTTTCATGTTTCTGTACTTGTTTACTGGAAATGTGGTTGGCTAGCGTAATGCATCGCTGACTGAAGGGTGGATGTGCCTTGATTTTTTATTTTTATTTTTTTTTAATGAAGTGTCAAGTCTCTAAGAAGGAATTATGGAATATGAAAGCAATAGTAGAAATCAGCAACTGTATGGACGATTTCCTCTGCTCACAGGTCTTTCTAAAGTTCAGGAGTCTGCTTTTCACTTGCTGGATTGGAAGGGGGAAAAAATAAGCAAGTAGTGGATAGCTAAGGATAAATTAAAGTATTTAAATTACGGCAATTTATGCAGACAGCTAATTCTGTTAAGCATGTTTCCTGTGTTCATTTGATGCTCCCTGACTGCTTCTTCAACAGCAGCTTGAAGTTCTGTTACTCCGAGGCAGTATATGACTGTTATCCTGCTAGCATAGTGTTTAAACCCTGAGAGATCAAATACGGATTTAACTCTGGAAGGCAAAATGAGGGAACATCATCTGGACTTGTCTCTATGCTAAACAGGATCCATGCATTGAGGGAAAAAAAAACCAAACCCTCTATGTCTTGCAAAAATGCACCGTTTTTTATCCTTGCAGTGCTATAAATTGGTATGTTGGCACTTGATTATGCTGGCAGTAGCTTGTGGTGCAGTGTCATCTGGACAAACCATTAACGGATCAGAAAGTAGGAGAATGTGGGGATTCATTTGTGTCTCCGATTTTTTTTAATGCATCCTCATCTGTTTCAGTGCTGCTCAGTGTAAGATTCCTTTCTTGGTAACTGTTGTCTTGGTCTTGAAGTAATTTTTGGTGAAGCTGCAGCGATCGGGATTTCTTGAATGATTTTGATCCTGTTGTGGTCCCTCTGACTTTACGCTTGGTTAGGTGTCTTGCTTCAGTGAAGTCTCTTTCCTCTACCATGAGAGTCAGTTTGTCCATGACATTAATATTATGGTCAATGTTACAGCAGTTCTTAGGTATCTGTCGGCCTTTGAAGGAAATAATACATGTCTGAAGTCCAGAATTGGGGAAAAATGTTTGCAGTGCCTGACAAAGGAGAACATTCTCCTTTGGCTCTCCTAGGTAGTCTCTGTCTTCTCCTGGAGGGGGAAAAAAAAAATAATCCAACCTAGAGCTGCAGTCACTCTTGCACACTTTTACCACTACTGTTTTAGCTGCCTCAAGTTCAGAGGTGTTTTGTGCTTCTGCCAATTGAATCAACTTTGGAAGTCTTACTAAGACTAGCATTGCATTTATTTAACTTACTTGAACGAGTTTGTTGCTTTTTCCTCTTTATTTCTTCTTTTAATTGGCTCACCTCTGCTAAGAGTTTCTCTACAGATCGTTCACTGGCTTCTACTGTACAGCATATTTTCTGTAAGGAAATGAGCATTTAAATTTAACAGTATTCACAGAAGCTGACTTTAACCTCATTGTAAAATCCTTAAAGGTACTCATGTTTAAAAGTTGGACAAAAAGTATTAAAAACTTAAGTAATGAGCTTGAGGTGGTTTTTAGAGATGGTAACTTAAACCTTGTCTTGAATGAGGTGCAAGATGTTTTACTTGTTCCCATCTAAGCACAGGAGCTCTGACAAACTACAGATAGATCTCCTTCAAAATAATCCTCTTGTGAGAACTTATCAGTGGACTTTTGACCAAATGGAAACTTAAATCTTCAAGAACTTCACGTACAGCTACTAGCAGCAAATGGAACTCCCTGATCTTTCAATATGTGCTTCCAAGACACAACTTTGTTTCTCATTTAGTGGAAGACTGTGTACCCTTTGTTTGATTTGATTTTGTAGCACTGGTGAAAGTAACTGTATTAGCAGGTATGCCTGACCTACCTTCAGTTCCTCCTGCAAGGTGGCATACATCTCATTTATCTTACGAACCTCTTGTAAAGATCCATCTTCGTAAAAGAATTCTGACCTGTGGACCAAGAATATAATTGTATAATTGCAAATTAACTATCCCAGTGCTTGCTTACTTAGTAGGAGCAATAATGAATGAAGAAGCATTTTGAGCTTCAACACTAGGTGCCTATGTTGAGAGAGACAGCTGCTTTCATGGGAAAGTATGTGACAACTAATTTCCAAGTACCTTGGAAAGGTAAATAACTGCACGAAACAGGTCAACAAGTGAGGAGCATATGGCTGTAGCATTTGCCAAAGCACTTAAAAATACTTGTATAGAAAGATAACTGTATGTATCTTAACTGAAAGCTACAGCTACCAGTAAATATGGCATATATTGTACCTGTGTTGTCTTACTGCTCTCACAAAACCAGAAGATATGCAGGAACCAGACACTGTTCTGTAACCTTGCTGTTCTGCCATACCCAAGTTAGTAACCACCAAAGGAACTTTCTGGAAAAGACTTAAAAAGCAGAAGTATGATTTATTAACATCAAAATGCCTCTCTTTGGTAGTTAAAGGCTCTTGACCATTAAGCATCTCAGATGGAGGTTTACAGTGTAGTTAGTTCTTGCTAAATGTATCACATCACACACAGATGACTACTTATGGCTAAAGGCAAACTGCAAGAGTAACAAGGCTCTGAGCAATGCCTCTAATTTTTTCCCCTTTCTGGCTAAGAGTCACACAATAATGCAATGCTAGTTTGTTAAGCCTAGCCTATGGGCAGCATGTCTTCAAAGATAGCTGAAAATGCCACCAATTTAAATATTTCAATTGTATGTGAAGATAAACACCATGCATAGTTGAAGTGCTATACACAAAACCAAACTGATCAAGAACAGCTTACGTGCAAAACTGAACTGACACTGACTGCCTTTTGACACTGGCACTACAGATAGTTAAAGGCAAATCCCTGAACAGAACTTCAGCGTAAGATTTTAAATGGGCTCTAGCAATACCAAGAATAATCTTATTTAATGTGTAAGTTTCAAGGGCAAAATAAACAGTGTTAATAACTCAGTTGCAACAAAGAAAAAAATCAAACTGTTCCAAGATATAGCACATGCTGTGCTATTGCTTTATTAAAACTAGAGAAGAAACCAATTACCCCTCTTGTAGCCGATGTAAGGCATGTTCCAGTCTGTAAGTAGAACAACTTTCTGTCATCACACTAGAGGTTAATAAAAGGAATACAAGACCCTGATTTGATAGGTGTGACTGTAAATTCTTATGAAGAAGTCTTTCCCGGAATGTCATGGTCTGGTCTGTGTTACGTCTGAATTTGTACCATCCTATTACACTCTGCAGACAGAAGAAAATTCATTATTACTGTTGAACCATGCTGTCCCTGTGTGTCATATTGAAGCAAGTCAGAGCATTCAGTACCAAGTCATGAATCTGAATTGTTTGGTAAGGTGTACATATTCAAGCAGTTAATTAACTTGAAACCCTTAAAACATCTAAACCTAATTCCTGTATGACAACTTCTTTCCGTGAAAAACATCTGTTGAACTGGCCTGTTTTCTGAGCTTGTGCTCAAGTTGAAACTCTTCAAACTTGGTTCTGCTATTTTGCTGTTTGTCTCTTTCTAGCGTTTACTTTGTCCTCGTGAAACTTTCTTCTGTGGAGAAGACTGTAAATTTTTTTGGTCAAGTGGTGCTTAACTTGAGCAAGCTGACCTCAACTAATCTTAAGACAGAAATCAGCAGAATTCCTTTGGGATATTTGAACTGTTCACTTGAGAAATTGGTAAGAAAAAATAAAGATGTGACATATATGTAGGCAAACCCTAGTTAAAAACAATCTGAACTGTTCTTTCAGTGGGAAAAGATGATGCAGCTGCCTTGACCAGCAGCGTGAGGGACTAGATACAAGATTTAAAAAAAAAAAAAAAAAAAAGGAGATAAGAAAAAGCTTGATACAAGAGGTATCTAAAACAGCTCCCAAAATCTGAGCAAGCTCTTGGTATGCTTTAGGTTTGAAAGTAAAATACCTTTTTACCGCCTGACAGTATTTTCTTCAGAGGGACTTCATTCAGTTCTCCTGCAGAATTATAAAAGCTAGAAGAAAATTAGGACAATTAGGGGGGGTGGGGAAAGCTATTATAGAAATAGTTATTCCCTAGCAGTATGGTAGTCATCTCACTTTAATAGCTTTTTTTCCCCTGGTAAGCATAAAGATATGCTGACACAGCTTCTCTGCTACAACAGTGCAGTTAATTTCATTACTCAGATAGCTATGTGGGTGGTCTTGTACAGCCCAGATGCTGTTCTGGCATCAGTGCTACTGGGACACAAGTTAAAGATAGCATGTATGTTTTCTGAACTACAAAATAGTAAGATGTCTTCAATTTCATATGAAATGCCTTTCTAATAACTTCTGGGTTTCTTAATTTTCAGAAAGATTTGAAATTGTGTTGTGATTTTCCCCTTGTAGGCATGCAAACATGCACAGCTGTGTTCCCATTATGATGGAATTCTAAATACTAGTCCTTAAAGCAGCCATGGGGCTAACAAGTGTTTCTTTTTCTGACCCACTTAAAAGGCTATGGCTGATGCTAACATTTTATTTCCTTTTTTGTTGTTGTTTTGACAGTGAGGGGTTGGGATGTATGCTTTTAGAAAAGCAATGTTGTTTTTTCTCAGTATGTTGACATTATTCTGTACTATAGATGGTATCATAGCTTACCAGAAGGTGCAGTATGCCATATCTCCATTTCTAGATGCATAGACAAACACCAAAAAAGGACATGGGAGAACCAAAATAGGAATAACATAAGGCATCTGTAATTCCAAGGGGTTGATATGGCTACTGTAGTTACAGCTGGGTGATTTTCTCAGTAATGTAATATAAGTTTAAATCTTGAACAAGTTGAAGTTAGGGTTAATTTTAGCTTTTCACATCTATTTACTGAAGATTGTTACCTGAACAACTGGTAGCATGGAATGTGCTTCTGTATATCTGGAAAGAGAAGGTAATATTACTCTGGGTTCTTCAGTTCAAGAGAACATATTCTTCTATATGTTATGATCAGAATTAAACTCTTAGAACAGCCACGAATGAATTCTATACAATGTAATTACTTAAAATCAAATGTATTAACATCTAATTAAATAAGGTTAAGGAAGGATATATTTTTAGAAACTATTCTAAGTCATTTTTCAAATGTAAAGGAAACCAACTAATTATACGAATGTGTTTTTTAATACATTGTTCTGTTTTGTCAAGTGAAAAATCAGATCAGGCACTTTATTGTTCCCTCCCTTCTGCCGAGTACAGGAGTAGTATGTAATGTGGAAGATTTCACTTGGGTTACTCTGCAGCAAGGCATGGATGCTGTTGGTAAGAAAGATGAGGCTGGAGGACAGAAATGTATTTGGTACATGGTGAGAACCAGAAGACTAACTACCAGGAAAAAAAAAACAAAAGAAGGTGATGTAACAGCATTCTAAATTCTTTCCTTTTCCTAAATTCTCCACTACTGTCATTTTCATGAATTAGCTAAAAAAAAAACCAAAAAAACCCCCACCCAAACTTTGGAGCAATTAACTCTGACTATGAGAATGTGATGACGAGACTCTGGAAACACACCACAAAAATTATACCACCACAAAAAATTCCCCACATTTTTGGTTCAGCTGTGAGACTCAGTGGAGGAAAGTGTTACACCTTAATTGTACCCTAGAGTAAAACTAAAAAATGGGATGTAATTTCTCTCTACCGTATTTTCAGGAAGATTGGAAAGAAGGCACGTACTGTGTTACCTTGTTCTTTTCCTTTTTGTGCAACTGCATTTTAAAGGAATGGAGTTAAATGTGTGTGTATGCCCATATACGTAATTTTTTTGTTAAGGGTTTTTTGTTATTGTGTCAAATGCACATCTACTCCAGTCCCATGAAGGCTATAAAGAAAAATACACCTGGCATCTGCTCAATGAAATATATAGATAGTTTGCAGACTTTACACACAGTATTTTATAAGTTCCAAATTAGGCAATAGATGCTAACACATTACAGTTCACATCACTCAAATAGGCCAAGTTTTTCCAGAGCAACTGTAGTCCAGGAGAGTTTGTGATGTAGCCAAGACAACGAAGGAGCCTAAACCCTAAATTACCTTTCATGTGATATTTGGCATAGGAGCTATTCAAGGAACTAAGAAGGAACTAGTATTTCTGTTAAATTATTATATTTTCTACAGTAAAATTGTAATTTTTAGCAATTAATGTTACGCAATAAGCCTTCCATGTGTTTTTTTTACATCATCGTGGACCCCAGGATCTAGCAGCTTTGATCTTGCTGCAAGGTGTTGACTGCCGTCATTCAAAACTGTAAGCAGTCATATATTGCCTGATACTGAGCACAGTATTAAAAATGTGGACTGACTAACCGATTGTATAAACAACTTCAACATCATCCATTTGTGAGTCAGTAATGCTGTTCTTGGCTTCACCTTTCACCTCTCCAAGGAGAAAACCTTCCTTTATAGGAGAGAAAAAAAAAGTTAACATCAGCCATAACATTGAACAGGACTTTCTGTTTAGTATTAACAGTGTAAACGCTGTCTTCAGGAGGAATAATGCTGTCAAAATGAACTGCTGTTTAAACAGAGTAGTTTATCACTAATTTTTCAATAACTGCCCATATTTAAGAAAAAAAAAAAAAAGTCGGAATGTGTACTTAGCTGTTCTCCATTCCTCATGTGTTCATTCACAAGTGAACAGTTTGTGGCTGTACAGGTAATGCCCACCTCCAAGGCTTAGGCCAGAAGGCCTGGCCAGCATTTCGGTCTGTCCTTGGCAGACAAGGCTCTGGTGCCGCTGCCACAGCAGGCGTTCGTTGGCCCACGCCTCCTCGTTTTAAAAGAAAAAACCCAACAATTTCCCGGCGTTAGTCAGCACGGAAAGCAACCTCCATTGCAGCAGGGTGCAGCGAGGAGGGAATACGCGGCAAAACCGTGTTCCAGCACAGCACGCAGTGAGGCCCTGGGTGTCTGGGGGGCTCTGCGCGGCAGCGGGGTCCTGGTGGGCCTGCGGCGGGAGGCAGCGCGCCCTGCGGTCGGGGACAGGGGAGGCCCGGCGGCAGGCTCCACCATGGCGGCAGCGGGCTGCCTGCGCGACCGACGGCGGCTGTCCCCGCCCGCTGGCCAGCACGCGATGTTCCCCCCGCCCTGGCCCCTTCCGCCCCTCCCACGGCACCCACCGTGTCCGAGTCGGTGCTGAGGTGCTGGAAGGTGAGGGCGCCGAGGACGAAGCCCGAAAGCAGCGCCGACGTGCTCTCGCCCTCCATGCCCTCGACAATGGCGGGCCGCGCCGCGGCGGCGGGAGCCCCCAGTGGCCGCCGGCAGCAGGGCAGGGCAGGGCAGGGCCCGGTCGGGCACATCCCGTGCCTTGAGGGAGCAGTGGTTGAGGGAGGGGGAGGCGTGCGGGGCCCGCGCAGCGCCCTGTCCCGGGCCGCTCTGGCGGCGGGGCGTGTGCTCTCCGCAGCCGCCTGCCTTCCTCGCGCTGCGTCAGCACTCATCTCCTCCGCGCCCGCTCCAATCCCTCCTCGCTCTCCCGGCCTCTTGCCGCCTCCTGCCCGGCGGCGGTCGCTGCAAAACCAGACCTTTCGGTTCGCCCTAAATGGTGTAATCTGTAAGTCTAACCTTCTGTTTAGTTTTTACCCTTTAGGTGAAACAATGTTCCGATTCAGTAAGGCTGTTGAGTCCCCCTGCGTATCACAAGTGGCTTCTGGAGCGAAGGGCTGCAGGTGCAGCAGCAAATGCTTGTTCCCGAGGGTGAGGTGTCCCGGCCTCAGCGATGTCTGGCAGTCACCTGCTTGCAAGCTCCGGGATCCGGCATAGCTCCAGGCCGAAAGTTGGAATCTGCATAAAGCATCAAAACCAGCGTTCAAACCGAGCTGCCTGGCCCACATCATCCAGTTTGGAGTGTGGGTGGATTGAGCTGTATTTGTGTCTTTGGAGTGCGAGGATCGTGTTATGGTGCTTCCTGAGCTCCTTTCTGGTTGTACCTTTTGAAACAGGACATGCAGCTGTGAGTATGTCTGGAGGTGCACTGTACTGTTTAGGGTCGTCATGAGAATCTTCTGAGTTAATAACCTAATGAATTGTGATAAGGAAGTGATAAAATGATAATGCTAAACAATGCTCTAAGCAGTAAATTGTACCACTTCTTCCTAAGATACAGATTGAGCTTGCAGAATGTGTTTTGTCTTTTTTCAGTAGTCACATTTTACTTATTTTTAATATTTGTAGTAACATATTTTTTTCAAATTCTAGCTGGTGTTCCTGACCATATCAGCCAGAAGAAAGCTCTAGAAAAAAATTCAGGAAGGGAGAGTTAGAAGTGACAGCGTTCTTTGAAACGTGATCAAAGGTCTGTTCTAAAGGCTACATGAGTTTTTCCACTTCACTTCAGGAGAGCAAATGTTTGATTTCATCCCTTGCCAGGACTATAGATAAGCATATGCTTAGCCTTAGACATTTGTTTCCTGACTCTTGAAATAGGATGAATGCTCCTGTGGTTTTTCAAGATGTGTTTCCATGATTTTGGGGTCTCATACATGAATTTTTAAGTCACATAAAACTAACCCTTTTAGTGAATTTCTTTACTTTAAAACTTGTTGGCAAGATTTAGAAGGAGAATGGTTAGTTCTTGCATATTGACAATTAAATAAAATTCCTCAGGTATTATTTAAAATATATGTGAATGGTGCCAATATTTAGAACAGGGAAATTGTTGTGATTCTTACCCGTTGTCACAGTGGAGCAAGGGACCATTTAAGACTTTTATTTCTCAACACACTCATAAATGGTCTAGATCTCTGAATGAGGGGGTGATGAGTCTCCAGATGATACAGAATGATTGACAAGATTAATGGGAAAGAGCTAGTATGCATTTCTTGCCGTGCAGGCCACGTCGTATTAAATGAATGGGTAATAAGTAGAACAACTGAAGTGATACATTGCAACAAATGACTCCATTATGGACTATGTTGCCACAGTGAAGGCAACAAGAACAGGTGGGTATGACCAGCTTCCATAGCTGTTTGTGGAGAAAATTATGAAAGTGGACACGAATGCTGACATCTTTCAGAAATTGCCTCAAAGGACCCTATGCTGTGATTGCAGTCACCTCTAAGCCAGAGCTGTGAGAGGACTTTATGTATTTAATCAATGCAATAAATGTTGGGCATTGACAAATTATTCTACTGAATTCAGCATTGATGGTGAGCAAACCATACACAAGATTTATACTGACAATATATGAGATATGTATGGACAGTCATGTAATGCGTACGTATCTGATGGGTGCCTAAACATTGCTGAGGCAAACAAATGTAGTCAGAACATGTAGTGGACTTCCTGCTTTTGTGATACAAAGATGCAAGCCTTTTGTAAACTACAGGATATGATAAATAAGGTTCTGTAATTGTTGCATTTATCTTGTGTGGAAACAATAATGCTTGTCTTACAGTCATCCTAATGAGTGATACAATACTTAAACATAGTTCTTTAGTGTTTTCATAATTCAACTGGTGATGGCCAAAGATAAACCATAAATAGCACAATCTTACCGCGGTCAGATATAAACACAGATCTGCTTAGTGGCGTAGATGGGATCCATGCAGACCTAAAGAGCATCAGACATAAATCAGACTATGAATGCAGAAGAGTGGATATTTGCACTTTAGTGTGTGAAGGCAGTGTGGTTTCCATAAATAAATATTGCGTCTGACATTGCTTACCATGCAATAGGTGATCTGTAAAGTTATTCTGGCCTTTTGCAGGATTTGTCATAAGTGAAGCATGAATCTCAGTCTTGATAAAAATTGAAACAAAACTACCAGAGATTATTTCACCCTTGAGCAGCAATCAGGTGAGGAGTTGCTAAATGTGAGGTTGAAACATTGAAAAGATATAAGCAAAACCTAAAAGGGCCTCTTTTTTTTTTTTTTTTTTTGTTACAGCTGGTAAAAGTTTAACCAAAAAAGAGGTATTCTTAGTAGTTTTTGCACGTGGGTACACATCATAATTACTGGAGTGCGGAATGCTCTGTTCAGTTCTGTTTGAAAGACTTTCTTATCCTGCAAAACATAATCCTGGTACCCCTGGATGTTAAGAGATGCTGGGAAATCAGTCCAGATTTGCTCTCTTGACTTTGTGTCATTGACCTCCAGGGCTTGTCTAGAGTAAATCAGTCTTATTTGCTGTCTTTGTAGCATGGCAAATCTTGCATAGAAATACCAGGGAGCCCTACAAATGCAGTCGGAGGAACAGTTTTAGCAACAGTAACACCTTCATGTGCCTAATGACAATGCTAGGGTGTACTTCTAGATGTAAGCGGCTTTTGATCATGGTGCAGCTCAAAACAGGTAGAACATATACCTTGTGTATTTACTGTAAGAAAGAAGATCGACTGACAGAAGATTGACCATGACTGATAGTCATGGAGCCTATTGTCATTTGCCTCAGGTAGAAATATCTGTTAACCTGTAAGGAATGTATTACTTCAACATCTGAAGCACTACCTGGCTGAAGTTGATGTGTCAGTGCTCTTTTGGAACAGTATATGCTAGGGACATGTGATGTTCTGGTCATCTGATAAGAAAGGTGTTACAAGAAAGGCAGGCTGGTATCGGCTGCAAACTCTTCTCTGTGACATCCCTCCAGGAATCTTTTGGAGCCACTGGAATAGTTAGTATTGGACAGGAAGGAGGCATACCTGGAAAGAGCGGTTCCCAAAATTTTTGTGACTGTGTGATTCCTTCTCTTTAGAGGCCACGCAGGGTATTCTTTCTAGTCTGTGTCTACAGGAGGTAATGCATCAGAGGCAAGGCAAAACCACAGTGGTGCTTCTTGAAAGCTGTTATGTCCCAGTGCAGTTTTTATCTGTTCACAGTGTATATGCACCTGTTTGAATGATGACTGCTATTCAGGAAAAGGCTGTTTATACCCAATTTAACCCTTCCATATAAGGCACTACAGATAAGCAGAGGTCAGTACTGTGTTTCCTTCTCCTTGCCGTGAAAAAATAAATAGGTCATAATTCTGGCTGCCTCAGACAATTGCAAAACAGTGCATAATAATAATAAATTAGTAGAATGACCTCAAGGATTGAGAATCAAGAGTAGGCAGCTGACACACACTCCATCTGTTTCTCATTTTCCTAGGAGACCAGAAATATCTTCATTATTTCAAGCGAGTTTCTTGTGCTTGCAAGTCTCAATTTGAGATTCGTTATATTAAAGGGAGCTTTGCTCTTGAATTCCTCCTGTGTCACCAGCACCCCTTCCTTCCAAGTTGGATTTCATTCTTCCAAATGAACATCGAGTTTTGAACATTAAGTGTCTTGTGACTTTTCTTGACATACAGGGTACTTCATAATAAAGAAGTGCTTGTAGTTCTTTGGTATAAATTCATCAGCTGTTATTTACTGGACCTTACAAATGAGTGAAACTGCATTCTGTTGCTGCATGTTTATTTGAATTATTTGCAATAATGTCACACTTCTGGATAAAGTATCTCTTCCAGCTTCAGAATGGACATGATTGCAGCAGGCTGGCTACTGGCAAGAGCGATGAATGCAAGAAGGGCAGAGGTATGACATGCAGAAGCTCTGTTTAGTCAGTGGATGGCAGTGGATTCTTAAAGAAATTACTGTGCTGAGGAATTTTGTGTGGCCCCATCACAAACTGTAGTTATTCAGCTCATAGGATACCTGGCTATTAATAATGGAATTTGATAAACATGTACATTTCAGTGATTCTTTTTGAAAAAAAATCAATGATTGTGATAGGAGTGTAATAAGCTATGCCAACTTTCTGACCGAAAAATAGGAAGCTGTGTTACAAACTGCCAGGAGAAATAAAGAACTTCCTTTCTTCACATCATGATCAAGTGCATCACCTTCATACAGAGCTGAGATACAGTTCAAATCCAGATTTATTTCTGTAGCAATCCCAATTGCTTTGGACTGCTTTGGCTATTGTGTCTCAGTTATTTCTGTGCTCATGATCCCAAGAGCAGAAAGACACTTTAGAACCCTTTCCAGCCACTTTTGGCAGAAAATTAGCCAAGACTGAACTTTTAGGTCGTGATTGGACCAATTCCAGTACTCAAGCTTTTTTTTTTTTTTAGTGCTTTTAGGGACAATTTTCCATTGCGTTAGAATTTTTGTTCCATACTGTTAACAGGTAGATGTAGAGGCTCTTTTTGATTTTGGTGTCATTCCCAGTTTGGGTGTTTTTGGTGTTTGGATTTTGTGCATTTTTTTACCCTCCAAACCATGTGACATTAAAGGTTTGCAATAGAACAGTGAGAACACTGAAACATTTTGCATGATTTCAGGTGGTACAAAGCGGATAAAGCAAAGAATAAATAAGAGACCTGGCCATATGGATCTTGTAGAACCTTTGGGATAGATAGCTTGACCACCTCAGTAGAGTGGCTACTAGCAACCCTTCATCTTCTTTCACTTTACGTGGGAATGCCATCCCTATGGCCTTCTCTTTCACAGCCTTGCAAGGGGCTGGGACTCCCAGGCTGGCCCATGAATTCAATGTGATGCTTTCACTGCAGTGAGTTGCTACAGTGCTGCGGGTCCAGGAGCAAACTGAGTGGAATCAGCATAATAATTGTCTTTTGCTGTATGGCAAATGTGACAGGTTGGGTGAAAAGTTATAGACTACCAAAGCCTTTCTGTTTTATTTGTTCCCTCTCCAAACCTATTCTGCTTTTTTTTTGATATGCCTGTGATACCTGTCTTGGCAGCCCCCAGAAAGGCTCGTATATCTTGGCCTGAGTGGTTTGCCAGGGAAAATTATAGCTGACAAAGGGCTGCAGTCCCATTGTTCAGAATGATGGAGGGGTGAGCATGGGAGGGGTTTGCTTGCTTTCTGTTTTTTTAAAAGGTGGCAGGGAAGAATTACAGTGTCTGCCTGCATGTGCTGTATGACGGCACAGACTCCACTTGTGGTGCAAGTGAGACAAAGTTTATTTTGCAGGCAGTGTTTTATCCATCTTTACCCAGACGCTAGTCCCCCTGGGAACTTTTCCATCCCAATAAGACAGTTGCTTGCACGAGTTTTCCCACCAAGCTTCTAAACAATCTGTGAATACATTACGCGCTAGCAAGCTAATGTAATTGCTGATTATTTGTTATTCACGGACTTGCAGTTTCTAGCAATAGAATGCTCCTTTCTTCTCTTGTTTACTTCAGCGCTCTGCTCTTGCTTTTCTGCTTATTGCTGCAACTTGCTCTTGTCCCTGTCCTCTACATTTCCCCCGTTTTTGTTTAATAAGTCCAAAGTAAGCTTTACATTGACATGCGTAAGCAGAACTGTTTGTCCTGTGTTCGATCATCCATTGTACAGAAGTTAAAATACATTTAATACAGGTATAGATTAAAAAGATGATAAACAATCTTAACAAGCACAAAACAACAAATCTTTTAAGCTATGGTCTAAGGGTTTCAAACTATGAAAGAAACTTGAACAGATCCCCATCTGATTGTAAGTTTAATTGCTGAGTTAATTATTTCAGTTTATCAATACGTGCTTGAATCGACTTTGAGTGATCATTAAGGTTCATGCAACACGTCTTCAAAATCCTGATATCCATGACCTTGAGTTAAAAGTAAAAAATTGATTGTTGTTCTGTTTTGCAATGTAGCATGTGTGATTGAGTTTACATCTATTAATAAGCTTTGCAAAGTGGCACTCGTTGCATTGCTTTTTTTAGTAAGTTAACATCCTAACTTGTTAAGGGCAGTTAATGCTTGTTCTGTGCCTATGGGTGTAAGCAAAGAAGTAAGAACTCTTTTGTCTGCACTCCAAAATTGAACATTGGAATTAGAGTATTCCGGGAACGATGTTGCAGTTCGTTTCATGCGATGACTGAGTTGATGTGTTAATTTATGTGATGTAATACTAGGATGAAACAACATTAGTCGGTTAAAAGCATGTGGTTCACCCATACCTCTTTCAGGAATACCTTTCCATGGTTTGTCTCCACAGATCAAGAAAATGCCATCAGGGAGGCTGAAGGCATTGATTCTAGTAATAATTTGGTTTGATGAATTGGTGTTGCACCAAGTTTAGTTCCTAAATACCGTCCTGCCTGGTGTAACATCAAATCTAGAAGTATTAAAATACCATGCAGCTGTAAAATTCAAGGTAAAACAAAGGTAGCTTTGTAATGTGCCCATAATGTTTAGTTCTTGTGGCTGAACTGGTAAAGGCGGGAAAGCGTCTACATGGAATATGCATAGTGGTGTGGTGAGATCAATTTTGTTTCCCTTGTACCATCTTCAGGGTTGCCTGGCGGTTTTTCGCCACATCTCTTGGCACCATCAGAGAGCTTCAAGGATATTTGGCTTCTTGCATGGGCTTTGCACTGTGATATTATAGAGGATATCTAATTCTTGACTTGTTAATGGTACAGCTACCAAACGTGTGTTATGGTTTGGCTGCGGCCAGCAGCAAAAGCGCCACGCAGCAGCCCCTCCCCCCACCGGGGTGCGTAGGAGAATGGAAAGAAACAGGCAACAACAGGTGGGTTGGGATAAGGGCAGTTTAACAGAACAAAGGGAACAGTAACAACAACGATACAGATATACAGATAAGGGGAATACACAAAACAAAACAGACCGCAGAGAGAAGCTCTCACCGTCTGCCGCTGCCTTGAGCTCCCGAGCTGCGAGTGAGTTCCTGCCACCCAGCTCCCACCCCCACCGGAACCCAGCATATGGAATACGCTGCTCTGTTTGGCCAGGTGGGGTCAGCCCGCCGGCTGTGTCCCTTCCTGGATTGCAGTGAAAATTAACCCTGTCCTGGCCAAACCCAGGACATTATCCACCCCTTATTCCATACCATCTACGTCATGCCCAGGTCCCCCATTGTCCAGTTGATCACCACTTCTCCTGTCTCCAGATATCATTCCCTTAGTCTATGGATCATCACTCTGAAGTGTCCGTTGAGTTCATTTAATCCATGACTTTGGGCTCCATCTGTCATAATGGTCTTCCGTGGCAGGAGAAGTGATGTGTGGTGATGGGCGGTCACTTGCTGCATCCGGAGCTCACGGCTGATGTATCTGGTGCAGCCCGTGCCCACAGTCTGCAGGCTGGAGATGTTGATCTCAATGAAGTTGCTGGGTGCCAGTAGTTGAAAAACAGGTCCAGTCCCATCATTGCTGTGCTCTGCTAGATTTTCCTCAAAAAACGTCCATCCTCCTTTAATCTGGACAATTCTTACTACGATACTACTGGTATAACATATAACAATTATAACAATGATAACAGACAGTGACAGGGTTATTTAACAATTAACTTTATACAATTTATTTATGGACTATTCTCACCCAAAATCAAAACCCCATGAGGTACACATTGGACTTCCCCATTCTTCCGCATTACCCACCAGGTACACCCAGGTCCTTGAGCAAAAGCAATCCCGTGGACGGGCTTGCCTTTGCCCGAGGCAGGGCTAACCCAGACTGTCTTCCCTAACATGTTCCGCATGTGCACTACAGGGACTTTATCCCCTTCTACAGGGCGCTGAGATTTTGACTGGGCAGGACCAGCCCGGTTGTAGATCCTCTGGTGTTAACCAACCAGGTGGCCTTTGCTAAATGAGTATCCCAATTTTTGAGAGTCCCACCCCCCATTGCTCTCAGAGTGGTTTTTAGCAGCCCATTGTACCATTCGATCTTTCCAGAGGCTGGTGCATGGTAGGGGATGTGATACACCCACTCAATACCGTGTTCTTTGGCCCAGGTGTCTATGAGACTGTTACGAAAGTGAGTCCCGTTGTCCGACTCAATTCTTTCAGGAGTGCCATGTCGCCACAGGATTTGTTTTTCCAGGCCCAGGATGGTATTCCGGGCGGTGGCATGGGGCACAGGGTAGGTTTCCAGCCATCCGGTGGTGGCCTCCACCATTGTGAGCACATAGCGCTTGCCCTGGCGGGTTTGTGGCAGTGTGATGTAGTCAATCTGCCAAGCCTCCCCATATTTATATTTTAGCCATCATCCTCCATACCACTGAGGCTTTACCCGCTTGGCTTGCTTGATTGCAGCTCATGTTTCACATTGATGGATGACCTGTGCGATGGTGTCCATGGTCAAGTCCACCCCTCGGTCACGAGCCCATCTGTATGTCGCATCTCTTCCTTGGTGGCCCGAGGTGTCATGGGCCCACCGAGCTATAAAGAGTTCACCCTTATGTTGCCAGTCCAGATCCACCTGAGCCACTTCAATCTTGGCAGCCTGATCTACCTGGTGGTTGTTTTGATGTTCCTCAGTGGCCCGACTCTTAGGGACGTGGGCGTCCACATGACGGACTTTTACAACCGAGTGCTCCAGACAGGCAGCAATATCTTGCCACAATGGGGCAGCCCGGATAGGTGTGCCTCTGCGCTGCCAGTTGTTCTTTTTCCATTGCTGCAGCCACCCCCACAAGGCATTGGCCACCATCCAAGAGTCGGTGTAAAGATAGAGCACTGGCCACTTCTCTTGACTGGCAATGTCTAAAGCCAGCTGGATGGCTTTCACCTCTGCAAACTGGCTTGACTCACCTTCTTCCTCGGCAGTTTCCGCGACTTGTCGTGTAGGGCTCCATACAGCAGCCTTCCACCTCCGCTGCTTCCCCACAATGCGACAGGACCCATCCGTGAACAGGGCATACTGTTTCTCATCTTCTGGCAGCTGGTTATACAGTGGGGCCTCTTCAGCACGTGTCACCTCCTCCTCTGGCGATGCTCCAAAATCTTTGCCTTCTGGCCAGTCCATGATTACCTCCAAAATTCCTGGGCGACTGGGGTTTCCCATTCGGGCGCGCTGGGTGATCAGCGTGACCCACTTACTCCACGTAGCATCAGTGGCATGATGCGTAGAGGAGACCCTCTCTTTGAACATCCAAGCCCAGGACCGGCATTCATGGAGCTAGGAGGAGCTGTGCTTCAGTGCCGACCACTTCTGAAGCGGCTCGAATGCCTTCATATGCTGCCAGAATCTCTTTTTCAGTGGGAGTATAGCGGGCCTCGGATCCTTTGTATCCCCGGCTCCAAAACCCCAGGGGTCGACCTCGAGTCTCCCCTGGTGCTTTCTGCCAGAGACTCCAGGTTGGGCCATTCTCCCCGGCTGCGGTGTAGAGCACGTTTTTAACATCTTGCCCTGACCGGACTGGACCAAGGGCTACAGCATGAATCATCTTCTAGTCTATTACAATTATTAACAAATTCTAAGACATAAGATCTGAGTTATGGAAATGACCGCAGTGCCGCATGCAAATACAAGCCTAATTTCATGCACAGTGATGTTATCATGTCATAAGTCGATATCATACAGTAGAGCAAAATCATCATCCTGATCCTTTTCACAGTGATTATGAACAGCATGGCAGTGAACACATACTGCAAATAAGAATTCAAATACCGCAGCCATCTGATCAAAGTCAGCAACATTTTTACCGGCGAATATTTAACTAACACAGTAAATGCGTATAACAAAAATCAACAAAATCTAAGAAAGCTGTTTTAACACACACTGCTCAGCCCTGCCATTATCCCCGCCTCATGCTTGGGCGCCAAATTTAATGTTATAATTTGACCGACGGAATGTAGTATCAACAACGGTTTGACAGATTGTTGGATATTCTTTGTGGCAAACCTATCTAATGGTATCGTTGCAGGGGTGTTTGTTGGTTTAGTGATGGAACAGAAAAGGTAAAACGTGGTGTATCTTTAGGGTGTAAAAAGATAGTAAAAAACAGTATTTTAAATTATTCTTTCTTAAATGTCAATTAGCTGATAGGATCGATGGTGAGGGGAGTCTTGGCTGAAGTGCTCCCACAGGTTCAATGACAGCATTAACTGCTTTAAGGTCATCTAACAAGCTCCATCTACTGTTCTTTTTCTGGGATACAAAAAACAGGAGTGTTTTAAGGACTCATGGCAGGTACGATGTGGTTGGCACCTAATTGTTCCTCTACTAGTTTATGGAGTTGTTCTAGTTGTTCTCGGTGTAGAGGCTATTGATTGACCCATACAGGTTGTTGTGTCAACTAAGTAAGTTTCAAGATTGGCTATTGTTGGGTCTGGAATGGCTGTTTAATGGCTCCCATGTAGAATGTCGTTGTTTTGGTTTTGCTATGTGAACTGTAGTTTCGAATTGTCCAAGTACATTCCGGTTCCATAGGGTACACGGGACTGGGGCAATAAAAGGAGTAGTCCAGGTTATTTGTCCATTTGGCCCGACGATTACTTGGAGATGTGCGTTCTGTTTCAGTTGCTGCATTCCTCTCACCCCCGCAATTGTGGAGGTAGGGTTTGTTGTGAGTCATTCTGGTGGCCATGTAGAGTTCTGAATTATAAAGACATCCGTGTCAGTATCTACAAGTTTTGTAAAAGAATGTCTGTCAACAATGTATGTTATCATTGGTTGTGTGGCTTTGATAGATTTTGTCCATCATACTTGTGGTGTTCCTGTGTTATTAAACCCTTTTTCACCTTTATGTCCAATTCTTTTGGAAGCTTCCCCTTAGGAAAGGTATGAGTTGTGCAATACGCTGTCCTTGCAGGACAAAACAGGGAGGTACTGGTGTCTATGCCATGATTTGAATTTCTCCACTGTAACCGAGTTAATGATTTCAGGTAAAATAAACAGTCCCAGTTTTGTAGTTGATGACTTGCCAATCAGCAATGCATGCATCCTTTTTCCGACTGGCCCCCAAACCTTTGTTCAGATAAGAATTACATCGGTCGTTGTTATTGTGAGTGGGTGGGCAGCGGCCAGGTCCAGTCTTGTATTTCCTGCTGTGGCTGGGGTGAGGTCGCGGACCACACAGCAGTAAATGACATGTGTGATATTGATTTTTTTTCTTTGTATTTGTAAAATTTCATCTGTTGTAGGGGTGAGAGTTGCCATAACCTTCACCAGAGTTAGTGGTGGGTATAAATCAGGTTCATCCTTGGTGTTTATTTCCCCGGGATCAAAAGGATTGTCAGGTTTTGGCAGATTTACATTTCACATTTGTCGTGTTGGGTTAGGAATTTTATTGTACACAGGGTTCAATATTTCAAAAGACTGCGGTTCAGTTTGTTCTTGCTTTTGAGATAATGGAGGAGGGGCAGCAGCTGCTTGTAAGTTAGTTTCTGCAGGTGTTAGAGTATTTAAAGCTGTATGCACTGTTTTCCAAGTAATAATGATATTCTTAGGGATTTTAAGTTGTAAATCCTTTTCTGTTTGCAATTTCTCCCCCACCTGTGTTTCCAACGAGTTATCATGAATTTGAGGAAGGGTATCATGGGCAGTAGTCTCTTATCTAAACTAACAATTTAACCAATTTTATAAATGATACTGCAAAACCTTGTTTTTTCAAAATTTTTTGTAAAATCTTTTGATGGAGCTTTTGCTCCTTTGTAGCTGACTATCCAATATAATTTCCACAGCTGCTCACCTTAATCATTTAAGTGAAGGTTGATGACCCCTCGTGTGTGTGCACGCGTGCATCAGCCACCACCCTGGGGTTGGGGGGCAGCGCGGCACCGCTGCGGTGTTGAAAGTAGTTTTTTAGTAGTAGTGTTGTCCCCTCCTTCAGCAAGCCAGGAGGGACAGATCCGGTTCTTGCTCAGGGTTTATGACACCTGGATCAAAAGGGTCACCTTTTGGAGCAGTGTCATTGTCATTAACCACCGTATTGAGGAAAGCATTGTTAGATGGAGCCCTGGAGGGAGGGCAATTTTTGGATTGTGTAGGTCGGAGGTTTGATAATGGAAGCATTGAAGCCTCAACAAGAGCAGGAGTAGTATCAGTGGTAAAGCTTTGTCGAGCTGTTTTTATTGTTGTCATAATTTGTCCCCAGGTGGCTAAATGCTGTCAGGTTTGTGCATCTGCTGCTTTGGCAGCATTTTGCAAAAGGTCTCCCACCCTTTTCCAGGTATCAAGTTTAAAATTTCCACTATCGGGAAACTGCGGGTTGTTTTTATGAATCCATTTTAATAAACTCACATGTTGTGTAGTAGTAGCATTCCTATTCTGTTTCTTTAAAAGATCTCGCAACAATAAAAAATCACGCTTCTGCATAGCAGACATTTGTCCCCACATGGTTCCTAGCAGCTTACCAGTTCGCAGGTGATTGGAGCTCCGATGCCTTGGTCTGTTTTCTGCAGCCCTGCCAGGCTGTCTTAGTTCTGCTGGGCTATGCCACCAGTTAGGCTCCAATCCGGCCTTTTCTTTTCAAACCCCATGTCCCTGTTTGGGCGCCATTTGTGGCATATGACGGCACAGACTCCACTTGTGGTGCAAGTGAGACAAAGTTTATTTTGCAGGCAGTGTTTTATCCATCTTTACCCAGACGCTAGTCCCCCTGGGAACTTTTCCATCCCAATAAGACAGTTGCTTGCACGAGTTTTCTCACCAAGCTTCTAAACAATCTGTGAATACATTACGCGCTAGCAAGCTAATGTAATTGCTGATTATTTGTTATTCACGGACTTGCAGTTTCTAGCAATAGAATGCTCCTTTCTTCTCTTGTTTAATTCAGCGCTCTGCTCTTGCTTTTCTGCTTATTGCTGCAACTTGCTCTTTTCCCTGTCCTCCACACCTGTGCTCCTGGTGTAGCGGGGAATATGACTTTGTAAGAGATCGACAGGCAGTGCAAATGATAAAGCTTGCATGATGGAAAACAATTCTCCCTCGTTCAGGAGAGGAAATTTCTTCTTCTCTCCCCAGGGTAGGGAGGTCTGTCTTTCCCTCTCGCCTTTTAAGAAATTAACCCTCTTTTTTGTGCCTAAGCTTATTGCTGAGGCAACCTATTAAGAGAGTCATCACACCTTCCTGTTACTTCCTGTTGTGCTGTCAGCACTTCATTTCGCCCGCCTTTCCTGCCTCAAATCAGGTCCCAGAGACTACCTCCACCCTCCTGCCCACAAAATTTTTAGCACCCAGACAATATGCATACAGATCCCCTGTGCCAAGGTTGAAGGTAGCTACGCAGAGATGTGCTGCGTTGTACCAGAGGATCAATGCCCACTCATTCAGCTCTCCATCGTATGCCACCCTAGGGACTGTGTGTTACCAGGGCAAGCCACTTCAGGAAGATACCAGATATCAGAACGTAAGGAATGGTAGCTAAACAGAAATGGGTAAGCAAAGCTATTTTAGCAATAATGAAACGTTGTTCCTAGAGAAGCCTAGAACTAGAGCCTTTTGGTGAGGAGGTGAGAAATAGTGGGTAATGGTGTGCCTGGCAGCAGTAGTGTGATGGGATAGTGAGGGGTTTGAGGTTGCCACTAAGAGAAAGAGCAATGGTAAGGCAGAAACCTGCCTGGGGATGGATGAGGAGCCAACTGAGAGGTTACGGGTCAGGATTAAAGGCATGGCATTGACTGCAGAGATTGTAGTGGTGGTCTGCTACAGGCCACTCGACCAGGAAGACTGAGCGGACAAGGCCCTCTATAGGCAGATAGGAGCAGCCTCCCATTCACAAGCCCTGGTCCTCAGGGGAAGTTTCACCCACCCTGATATGTGTTGGAGGGACAACACACCAGGGCGTAAGCAATCCAGGAGACTCCTGGACTGTGTTGATGAGAACTTCCTTCTCCAAGAGACAGAGGAGCCCACGAGGAGACATGCTATGCTGAACCTTGTTCTCACCAACAAGGAAGGGCTGGTGGGGAATGTGAAGCTCAAGGGCAGCCTTGCCTGAAGTGACTATGAAATGGTGGAGTTCAAGATCCTTAGGGCAGTGAGGAGGATGCACAGCAAGCTCACTACCCCAGACTTCAGGAGAGCAGACTTTGGCCTCTTCAGGGACCTGCTCTGTAGAGTAGCATGATGTGGCAGCATGCCACAATAAATTACAGCAGTCACAAAGCAAGCAAAAGCAAACAGAAGCAGAAGCAGTTTATTGGTTAATCATAGCATTTTTATATCCCCTTTTCCCCCACCCCCAGAGTCTCATTGGTGAGGGTCTTTTGGCATGCAGCTCCTTTGTTCTTCTGATTGGTCATCATGCGTCTGTTCACATGACCTTTATGCTTATCAAAGAGTTGAATTTTCCCATGCTGTTTCTTCATTCCTTTCCTCCTGTTTTTCAACCACAGGTGCACAAAATAATTAGCCCAATGATCATCAAGGCTGCCCGCGGCCCAGCCGATTCCCACACCATGGGATAAAGCCCTGGAAGGAAGAGGGGCCTAAGAAAGCTGGTTCATATTTGAAGATCACCTCCTCCAAGCTCAGGAACAATGCATCCCAACAAAGAAGAAGTTGGGCAAAAATAGCAGGAGGTCTGCATGGATGAACAGGGAGGTCCTGGACAAAGTCAAGCACAAAAAGGTAGCCTACAGAGGGTGGAAACAAGGACAGGTAGCCTGGGAGGAATACAGAAAAATTGTCTGAGCAGCCGGGGATCAGGTTAGGAAAGCTAAAGTCCTGATAGAATTAAATCTGGCCAGGGACATCAGGGCAACGAAAAAAGCTTCTGTAGGTACACTGGTGTAAAAGGAAGGCTAGGGAATATGTGGGCCCTCTCTGGAAGGAAATGGAAGACCTGGTTGCCCAGGATATGAAGAAGGCTGAGGTACTCAATGACTTTTTTGCCTCGGTCTTCAAGGGCACGTGTTCTAGTCACACTGCCCAAGTTGCAGGAGGCACAGACAGGGACTGAGAGAATGAAGAACACCCCACTGTATGAGATCAGGTTCAAGGCCATCTAAGGAACCTGAAGGTGCACAAGTCCATGGGACCTGATGAGGTGCAGCCGCAGGTCCTGAGGGAACTAACAGGCGAAGTTGCTAAGCCACTATCCATCATATTTGAGAAGTCATGGCAGTCTGGTGAAGTTCCCAGTGATTGGAAAAGGGGAAATATACCCCCCATTTTTAAAAAGGGTAAAAAGGAAGACCTGGCCAGTCAGTCTCACCTCTGTGCCCAGCAACATCATGGAGCAGAAACCTCTGGAGACTATGCTCAGGCACGTGGAAAATAAGGAGGTGACTGGTGACAGCCAACATGGCTTTGCTAAGGGCAAATGGTGCCTGACAAATTTGGTGGCCTTCTATGATGGGGTTACTGCATTGCTGGATAAGGGAAGAGCAACTGATATCATCTACCTGGATTTGTGCAAAGCATTTGACACTGTCCCACATGACATCTTTGTCTCTAAATTGGAGAGACATAGATCTGATGGATGGACCACTTGGTGGATAAGGAATTGGCTGGATGGCTGCACTCAAAGTGTTGCGGTCAACAACTTGATGTCCAAGTGGAAACCAATGACAAGTGGCATTCCTCAGAGGTTGGTATTGGGACCGGCACTGTTTAGCATCTTTGTTGGAAACATGGACAGTGGGATTGAATGCACCCTCAACATGTTTGCTGATGACACCAAGTTGTGTGGTGCAGTTGACATGCTGGAGGGAGGGGATGCCATCCAGAGGGACCTTGAGAGGCTTGAGAGGTGGGCGTGTGCGAACCTCATGAAGTTCAACAAGGCCAAGTGCAAGGTCCTGCACATGGGTTGGGGCAATCCTAATCACAAATACAGGCTGGGCAGAGAATGGATTGAGAGCAGCCCTGTGGAGAAGGACTTGGGGGTACTGGTTGACGAGAAGCTCAACATGACTCAGCAGTGTGCGCTCACAGCCCAGTAGACCAGCCATATCCTGGGCTGCATCAAAAGAAGCGTGGCCAGCAGGCTGAGGGAGGTGATTCTGCCCCTCTCCTCTGCTCTGGTGAGACCGCTTCTGGAGTCCTGTGTCCAGCTCTGGAGCCCTCAGCACAGGAAAGACATGCAGCTGTTGGAGTGGGTCCAAAGGAGGATGACAAAAATGATCAGAGGGCTAGAATACCTCCTCTATGAGGAAAAGTCTGAGAGAGTTGGGGTTGTTCAGCTTGGAGACAAGAAGGCTCCAGAGAGACATTATTGTGGCCTTCCAGTACCTGAAGGGGGCCTACAAGAAAGCTGGAGAGGGACTTTTTACAAGGGCATGTAGTGACAGGACAAGGGGTAATGGCTTTAAACTAAAAGAGAGTAGATTTAGATTAGATATAAGGAAGAAATTCTTTACTATGATGGTGGTGAGATGCTGGAACAGGTTGCCCAGAGAAGTTGTGGATGCCCCCTCCCTGGAAGCGTTCAAAGCCAGGCTGGATGGGGCTTTGAGCAACCTGGTCTAGTGGAACGTGTTCCTGCCCCCATGGCAGGGGGGTTGGAACTGGACGATCTATGAGGTCCTTTCCAACCCAAATCACTCTATGATTCTATGAAACAATTAAAAAACAAATCAGCAAGGTTTTGTAGAAGATACAGAAGGCTCAGAAAGAGGTCACCAAGGGTACAGAAGGTAATGTAGGTAAATTATGAAAAGAAAATGCAAAAGAAAAGTTAGATTGCTGAAGAAGATGCAGTGTAATTACAAAGACCTGAGGGATGGCATTCAGCAGCAAATCTGAAGATAGAAAAGCTAGTTGACTCATTATGTGGCACAAGAAGCATGTCATGGTATCACGAGAGCTTGTGACATGTCAAGAGCCTTCTTGTTGCTGCCTGGATGCATAGTATAAACTAGAGGACTTAGTGGTGATGCAGCCCGCTGTCATATCCATGCTTCTGTTACTGACTGGAGAGTATTGGGTGCACTTTCTACAGATGATCTTTGGGTCTGCCTTCACTTTTAAGGAATCTAGTTTCCATGTACCGAGGCTGCTCCACAACACAAACCAAGCAACAGTACCTGGAGGTGGGGATATTTTAAAGCAACAGCCCCAGCTTTAGACAAACATGCTAATATAAGCGAGTGCAAAGGAAAGTTCATTTGTGAACCAGCATGTCACTATCTTGGAAGTTATGCCCTAAGTGCTCATTCCACCAAGGTTCATTTATTCTGTGATAAAGTTATAAATGAGCAGCTGGTGGGCTTCTCTTGGGTTCTAGAGATACAGTTATTCACCTGTGTTTCTTCTGTGATGCATCCTAAAAGGCAGGAGAGTGGTTGATGTAAGGGACTGGACTGGGTCTTTCCTAAAAAATACTGAATTAAGTTATTGATATTTGATAGGATAGAAGGAGAAACCTGCTTATCTACTGTATTTAAATAGTGTAGTCAAATAGATGCAAAGGTGGGTGACAGTGTTTCACCACAGTGCACTTTGTAACTCTGTAATACAACTTAACTAATTTCTTGTTGGGCAGTGGAGGGAGCAGGTTTTATGGTAACGTCAATTCCTGCCTGCTGAAATTTGCATCTCCATTTCACAGGTGTTATTAAAAAATAAAATAAAAATTCTGACTTGTACCTCAGCCTTCAGTTTGGTTCCTTTGGTCAAATACCAAAACAAGCAGTCATTTCACCATGAAGTGGAAAATCTGACTAAACAAGTCGCTAGTTTGAACAAATGTTAGTTAGAGAAGTGCTTCATGTGTATTAAATGTTTTAGAAGAAAAGATTTTAGGCAGTCTGAAAACCACACCTACTTGGTTCTGTATTGTAATTTATTGGTGGCACACCTTGTGAAAACTAGTTAACACATTGACAAGTTTCATTATTGGCAGTATCTTATTACCTAACATATATTATTACTAATCATGTTTTTTCTTTCTTCTCCTCTGTATTATATCTGGTGAGTAAATGCTTATCAATTAAAAGGAAGTGGGTGGCGTTAGGGCGGGACAAGGGACAGAAATTACATTATCATTGAAAGCATCTGTGGTGTCAGGCTTCAGAGCGTAGCAGCCTTTTTCTAGAGATAGCTTTGCCTGCCAGAACATGTATTTTTTATTTGGCTCTGTCTCTTGAAGCTTGCTGGATTCTCTACTACAGATGGGTGTATGATCTCAGAAAGACATCAGGTTTCCATTTTGAAGAAGTAAGCATGGAAGAAAATAGAGAGGGCTATGGCCTTGCAGAGGGCAAGATTTTGTCTATCTGGATGATTTTGTTTGTGGTGTTAGTTTTGTTGCCTTCAATGTTTAGAGTGTCATTGGGGATATCTCATTTCTATGTGAAAACTGTAATTAAAATGTTAGAGGTAAGTTGAGAATTGGGTTGAACAGGTATGTGTTTACTACAGGACATGTTTAATGTAAAAAAAAATCTGTACATTTGATATAGATGCCATAAAAGTCAGCAGAAGGAATTCCATTTACTTGTATGTGTTGTTTGCAGCTTTAACTTACAGGATAGTTCTTTTGAATGGTGTCTTTAATGATATCTAGTTATGTGCTGGGTTATAATTTGGTACTAGTTTGAGGTTTTCTTGTGTTAAAGTAGAGATTATATGATATATTGATTCTAGTTCAAGCTGGTCAGAATACTTCATGCTGTACTCATGAAAAGTCAAATATAAATACAAAGATTTATTAGTTTATGGGAGTTGGTAAGTAACAAGAACATGTATTTTAAATGTACATAAGTTTCAATGTTTTCATTTGGATTATTTTAATTACATGGTATTAATGACTACTGTTCTAGGTAAGAATACCGACTGTGTGTTTGCTTCTTCAAGTTATAAATCTGGGGGATCCAGCATTCCCAAGTTCTGTTGTATAAGACTTGAGCAATCCATGCAACCTTCTAAAAGTGTGGTTTTTTTCTAGAGATGAACAGATCATGTCTAAGATCCCAGTTCTGCTGATGGTATGGGTTTTCTGGGCCTGTTAATAATCCAGAACTGCATTTAGTTTTTAAAATCTGACTTTTCATATCTATTAGTGGTCAAAAGTAGGTGCTGTGAATTCATCATACTGAACAGTGAGGCATTTCCATTTTCCAGTAGATTAACTTTGTCTTTCTGGCATAAACCTGCTTTTCGTGAATATACTTTCTACTGGTGGCAGAAAGTTTGTTACTAGTATTGTTTCTATTATGAAGTTGTTGGAGCCACCTAATTGTGCAGTAGAACATGTCTGTAACAATGTGATACAGTTAATATCATGACCTTGCCAATTGTGTCTTAAATTATTTGTCTTATAATTTTTTGTTGTTGTTGTTTAATACTGATTAAGGGCTCTTGGGCGGGACTGTCTTCAGCTGTATGAATGTTGTTTAGCATAGTGCACATGACTGCAAACTTTCGGAGTTACTTATTTTTATCAGATACTGATGTCAATGGGATATGACTGCCTGGAGTAGTTATATGTAATACTGGCTTTTATATGTGATACTTTTTTTTTTTTAATCAGCTAGTGGTATGCTAATTAAATTCTTATCGGTACCCTGAGCTTGTGGCACTTGGTACCCTGAGCTTGTGGCACTTGGAATTGATTTAATCAGGTGCTCATATCAAACACAAACCTGAGGAGGTCTTTGGACAGCTTTGCTGCTGCAGTTGGCAGACATTAAAATAATTTCTGTATTTCTTTTCACATGAGCATTTCCCAACTTTGAAGGACACTTGACCCACTCAGTGGGTGTTTTGTATAGGAAGGCACTTCTCTTTGGAAAAGCACGTTGAATGTTTTTCTTTCCGCAGTTTTTGTAATGGGTTATAAGCATGACAGTTTTGTGCTCACAATGTGGAGGATTAATTTATCAAAAAAGAAGTAATCAAGTTAATTGTTATATGATCAGGTACAGCCTTTTATGTCTAGTTCCCCACTGTTGCAGCAGCTATTAACAGGAAGAGCACAGCTCAATATACTGGAGTTCAGGCTGGCTTGTTTTGTTCTCTAGTTGAAAGATGTTCCCTAACTGTCCTGTAGGCAAAAAAGGAGTTTCCTCAATTTTCATCTTATGATTAAATTCAGCTGTTTTCTTTGAAGCATTGTTCGTATGCTTCTCATTGTGCCAAAAGAGTAACTAAGAGCTATCTTGGTGGGAAATGGGAGGGAGAGAGGATGGAAGGAATGTTAGGTCCTCTTTGCTTGTGCTGTGGCCAACTTGGCTGTTCGGAAGTAAGGGCAGGGCTGGGAAATGCTGGGTTAAATCTTTTGCATGCAATTGCTGGGCCAGTTCTTGGGAGTCCTGGGGCTCATTCACCAGAATGTGGCTGAAATGGCTGCTTGGGATACAGTTAGATTTAAAGCAGGCTTATATGCGCTCTTTGTTCAAGACATGTACAACTTGACATTGACAGCCTAATGAAGTGTCCCTTGTTTCTAGCTGTGACATTATCTGCCCAAGATGTTGCTAATGGAGTAATGCACAAAGACCTTGGTTCCTGTTGTTAGCCTGAATGGTGAAATAGGATGCCTATGCTGAAAATGCTAAGAGCAGATGCTTAGTCATGTGTTAGCGTGCTACTGACTATATTGCAGGAATATCTGTGCTCTAGGAAGTACCAAACAACTGGTTGATGTTTCACCAAAAATCCAACCTCGAGCACTTTGACTCGATTCTCCATTGTGTTGCATTTGATTTAGTCTGTTATGTAGACCAGCAAAATTAATAGAGAACTTCTTACTGAGAACACTTTATATTCACTTCTTGTAGCTGTTAATGACTATGCAAATTGGGAGGCAGAGGGAAAAGATGGTTTATTTTTCTCCTGTTTGGTCAATTTAAGAAAAATAAAAGGGACTGAAATCAAGGACTTTAAAGTCAAAAGGTATTTTTTTTTCTAAGTTGTGGGTTCCAGGAAAGCATATCTGTAGCCCTTAGTGAATTTGCTGGGAGCTCTAGGTGTTTTAGGATAAAGCCAAAGTTTGCAGATCTATTACTAAGCAATGAGAAATGGTGACATATGGTGAGATAAGTCATTTTGATGTCCTGACTTCACTGAAGTGTTTTAGCAGTGAACAGTGACTAGAACAAATGGGCAAAGAGTGATCTAGGTATGGAAAGAATTCATACCCTTTGCTGCTTCTCCATCGAGGAATCTAAATACTTTTTTTTTAGAAACAAAACAAACCTCATTACAAAATCAAGATTCAAGCTTTGAAAATTTGGTTGGGTTTTTTTGTTGTTGTTGTTGTTGGGGGCTTTTTTGTTTGTTTTGTTTGGCATTTTTTTTGGAGGACATACAGATAGTATAATATTAAAAGATCTCCAAGGCAGTACTTTCTCAGTTGCATAACTGTGAGGCCATAATTACTATTACTACCATTCATTTATCCTTAAAATACTTCTGGAAATAATACATATGAATTTGGTTTGGTTTCTGATAGGGTTATTCTTTCCTATATGCTTGTAAGCTTTTATTTATGAAATAACATGTTTTCTCTAATCTTTGTATTTGCTTGTCTGGTAATGAAGATACTAGCAATCCTGTGCTAGGGACATTATTCCAGCCCTTTAGTGTTGCAGCAGCAGAAGAAAATGCATTTGCTAGAATGAAATCTACACCATGCTCTCCCATTCCTGTTGTCACCGAAATCAGGAGTAAAACTTCTTAATGCCAGGGTAGATTAAAAAGCAGGCATTCTTTATTACAGCGCCGGATGCACGGGGGATCGCTCCACCTAACGTGCATGTTGTATGTTGTCTCACTCCAAGTTTATATCACCCTGTTACATACATGTGCATTGTCTCCTGGAATGTTCATACATATTTATTCTATTTCCTGGAACTAATTATCATATTAGCATAGTCATTACGCGTGCAGCCTGTATCTCTGTGGGGCTTCCATGGGGTCCTCAATGGTCTCTGGTGGTCCCTGGTGGTTGTAGAAGAGGTGTCTGTTAGTGTCCTTTCCATGAATTCTGTGTCTTTCCTTCCACATATGGTCATGAGTTGGCTTGTTAAGCAGTTTGTGGATTTCTCAGTTTCCTTATCTTCGTGTCTGCTGGTTTATTTGCACTGGTTTAGGGTGTGCTAGTGATATGTCCTTGGGTGTATTCTTGCCTGAGGCCTCTGATAGTCAGTCCTTTGCTTCTGCTTAATCTTTCTGAAGTTCCTTCTCATTCTTATACATCACATGATGTAGAGGGGGGCTACATCATGCACCCTATTTTACGACACTGTGGAGAGTCAAATAAACATGTTAAACAGATTTGCTAAGAATCTTCAGCAATTTTGAGATCTGAGCTTCTGTGTGAAATTGGAGTATTGTTGTTTCTTGAGAAATACTCATGTGTAGGAAAGACAGCAGCTAGCTAGTAATTGTGGATCTTCTTTGAATTGACAGCTCGCTTGTACATGAAGGTAGCTAATGTGCTGTAAACTCACACTCGAGCATAGGCAGATGCTGCAGACACTTAAGCTAGTGGAAGAAGCTCTCTGCTATGCTTTCAAGTACATGGTTGCCCTGAGCTAGCCACTGTGTCAAAAAACAAAGAAGTTGTACTTGTGTTTTTATTCCAAAAAAATGTTTGGGACCCTTCTCAACCTATTTCATCTGCCCTCACTAGACAGCCAGGAGATTTTTGAGTGCTTTTCATTGTCCTATTGTGGACAGCCACTTCTTGTGCATCCTCTCACCCTGCTGTGTAACATGCAGATCATTTAATCTGGGATCTTGTTTGGGACATGAAAGAGAAATGAGACTGGCCAGAAAGGACTGTTGGATGGAAAGGTGTCCTGGGTTCTGCTGGGACAGGGTTAATTTTCACAAGAAGCCAGGAGGGGACACAGCCTGGACGGCTGACTCAAACTGGCCAAACAAACGGGGTAGTCAATACCATGTGACAGTCAATACCATGTGACGTCATGCTGGGTGCTGAGCTGGGGAGGTGAATCAGGGCTCCGGAGAGCCCCGGGCATCAGGCGGTGGGAGAGAGTTGCCCTGTGTATTCCCTTGGTTTTGGATATTCTTCTTATCAGTATTATTTTTGTTACTGTCTGCTTCCTTTGCCATTCTGTTAAACTGTCCTTATCCTGACCCAGGGGTTTTGTCTTTTTCTTCCCATTCTCCTCCACACCCGAGTGGGGGGAGGGGCAATAGGGCGTCTGCCTGGTCCTTTGCTGCCAGCCGGGGGCCAAACCATGACAAAAGGCCGTAAGTGCTTGATCTTAGATGGTGATTTTAGCTTGCACTAAAAACCTACTGACCTTTTCGTTGTAATTATATCGGAAGACTTTAAATGGAGTAATTGCCCCAAGGCCTTTGTCACACATGGGAACAAAGCTGAGAAGGGGATTGAAAAAAGCCAGTGTAATGAATGATTAGAAAAAGCTTTTGTGAGACCATGGGAGAAGAGATAGTAAAATGTGGGAGCACAGAGGAAGAGAGGCCAGAACGAATTATTATACAGTAGTGAAAAATGGAGCACTGAACAATGCACCAAACTATACTTAAAGGGAGGAAAAACCGTAAGAAGTTAATTTAAAAAAAATTAACATTCCGTAGTATGTAGCTTTTCATGTCATGTATTATGAAGAAAGTAAGTAATATAATGAAGTATTAGGCACCCTTATTATGTTCAGAATGTAATTATAGGAAGCCTCAAACAAATGGGCTGTTGGAGTTAAGCTGTCAAGTCTTCAGTATTCCAGGTGCCATCACCCACTGGATGTTTGGACTCCTTGTGTCCTTATCACTTCAGAAATGGGAGGAAGGAAAGCACAGCACCTCAGTTCTCATTTGGTCAGCAAACTTAGGAATGAAGTTGCTCCATTTAACACTTAAATTCGGTGTTAGTTGCAACATCTGTGTTTTTGTAATGTATTTAAAACATCCTTTCATTACTGTTTTGCAATAAAGACCAGCTTGACAGCTCTGTCTCAGTATTGTGCAAAACAAAGGCAATCACAAAGCCTTATTTCATATTTTAAAAACAAATTAAATATACAGATGTCACTGAATGCAGAACAACCTAGAAACTACTCTGCTGGGTCCCATGCTGATTCATGCGTTAGGAGAGTTTTGTGCCCCATGATGATTTTCATCCGTGTTTTTATGTAACTGCTCCCATTTCATATGATCTCTGGCAACATGTCCTGGACAAAACTCAACAACTTAACTGTGTTGTGGAAATACATTACCTTTTTCTTGCTCGTACACTTGCCCAACACTTTCATATGATGCTCCCCAGTTCTTGTATTGGAAAACTAATAACTATTCATTATGCACCTGCTCTGTGCTAGTCCAGACTTTCTAGACCTCTGTCATACACCATCTCAACCAGCCCTTTTCCAAGCTAACAAGCCCTGTGTTCACCTATCGAAAGCACTTCCTCATCTGCCTTGTCCTCTGTGTTTGTAGCCTTGACTGACTATTTAATTACAGGCTGCTACTTTTGTCCCACTGTTTCTCCGTGCTGTGAGGCAGGACTTTATACTTTACTAGTAAACTTTATAAATTTTTGTTATTTTGACTTGTCTTGCTGATTTGAATTAGTTAACATTTTGGGGAGTCAGCTTGGTCAGTGATTATCACCCTTTTTCTACCTGGGATTCAAAAGCCAGCTTCCCTGAGGTATTCCAGATCCTTCAGGACAGTATGAGCAAGCTCATTTCTGTCAGTGCTTACCAACTGGCAGGTGCCTGTTCATGTAGGAGGACCACGATAGGCAAGATAATGGTGGTAGACAGGAGACAGGAAAGCAGACAGTAAGGCAAAGGGCTTTATTTGCTAAGCTAGGTGATATTTTTACTCTTTTCCTCCCTCATACCATACAACTATCCTAAAGAATATTGGGGAAGGGGTGAGGACCAGCAGTACATTCTAACTAGGTCAAGCTTTCCACATGTCTGCCTTCACTTTCTTTTGCAACATTCTTGTTTCTGTGCTGTATATTCTTTCATTTCTCAGTGTGTGGGATGCTGTTTTCAGGACATCCCCTGGCCCCCCAATTCTGGATGACTCTCCATGTGTTGCAAAAGATTGAGACAGATGATTTATCAGTTTACCTTTCCTAAGGACTAATTGGAAAATATAGACAAGGTGACATGTGGGGGGAAGGAGGTAGTTATGGTGTTATAACAGATGGTTTGCATGGCATTTAAAATATTACATCACTGCCTATTCTGCTTTCTCTCTTTTCTTTTAAGATGACTGGTAAAAAAAGTCAACTAAGGAGAACTAAAATATCCTAATTACTCTGTGATAAAGTGTCCCTTTTTTGTTATTAACTTAAACTTCAATAGCTACAGAAGGAGCTGGTAGAGAGCACACAAAACTTAAAGATGGCAAAAAACTAGTCAATGTTGTTGGCACACACAATATGTTTTATCATGGTGAAGACTATTTGAGATCAAGCTTTATGGTGACTTAAATAGCTGCGCATGTCAGTAAGAGGGAAATAAACGGTTTAGCAAGAGTTTATCCTGAAGCAGAAGGATGTATCCTTATCTGCTGTAGGTGGGAAACCTTAATAGCAGATGAGGACATAAGTTGATTGGGTCATTGTTTCCTTAATAATGAGCAGAGCCTACACACAAGCATCCTATGGCCTTTGCTAGGGCAGATATCTTGGCATAAATATGAGAAGATCTGGTACTCATGAGAACTAATATTTATATGTCTGTATATGTATGATGAAAACATAGGTCCAGCACAGGAAAGACATGCAGCTGTTGGAGTGGGTCCAAAGGAGGATGACAAAAATGATCAGAGGGCTAGAATACCTCCTCTATGAGGAAAAGTCTGAGAGAGTTGGGGTTGTTCAGCTTGGAGACAAGAAGGCTCCAGAGAGACATTATTGTGGCCTTCCAGTACCTGAAGGGGGCCTACAAGAAAGCTGGAGAGGGACTTTTTACAAGGGCATGTAGTGACAGGACAAGGGGTAATGGCTTTAAACTAAAAGAGGGTAGATTTAGATTAGATATAAGGAAGAAATTCTTTACTATGATGGTGGTGAGATGCTGGAACAGGTTGCCCAGAGAAGTTGTGGATGCCCCCTCCCTGGAAGCGTTCAAAGCCAGGCTGGATGGGGCTTTGAGCAACCTGGTCTGGTGGAACGTGTCCCTGCCCCCATGGCAGGGGGGTTGGAACTGGACGATCTATGAGGTCCCTTCCAACCCAAAACATCCTATGAAAACATTCAAAACTATGAAAACTTCAAAAATTAGGCATATTGGTATATTTCATTTTGCTAAGGGAGGAGTGTTATGCTGCTCTGCACAGGGAGGAGAAACTTCGTGTGGCTCAAAAAAGGTAAAGAGAGGGAAGGGTTGAAAGCTTATTACCAAAACTACTTCAGAAATGCTATGGATACAAAATGGTCCCTTCTCTGTTTTCAGTTAACAGAAACTGCATGAATGCCCTAAAATTGAGGTACTCTCTTTTATTCTTTGACATTAAGTTTTAGATCTATTTTTCCAGCATGTCTCTAATGTCAGTAATAGTGTTTTGCGTTATTCTACTGCCTGAAGCTAACTGGGGAAGAGAGAGATTTGGACCCATGGACCTCATAGAGTCTCCTAGGTAGCTCAGTAATTTGTGGAGCCCCAGGGTAAAAATCAACTGCCTGTGTCCTGAAAAGAAGTTAGAGCCAAACAATTTTTCTTGAAAATGGCAAAAGGTAATCTGTGTAACAAATGAAACAGGTGGTATGCAGGACAACCTTCAGGCTGAATTTGAAAAATTAAAATCTAAAACCTGACTTCAATAAAAGAGGCTCAAACAATTCACCTGAGGTAATTACAGAATGCCTGGAAATGATGAAATCAAAACCATCAACGTCTACTTTTCTTGTTTTGGGAACAGTGGGCCACCCTGCAGATTGAGGAGGGAGTGAAAAAGCGGAAGGCGCTGGCACTTGAAAATTTAATTTCGACTGGTAAGATCTCTGAATGAAGGTGACACAGCACTATTTGTTTTGTAAAAAGGCCGCTATTTTAATCTTGCCTAGAAAAGAGTAAACAGAAACATAAATTGCATCTGATCTTATGTAAGAAAACTGGAATGCGAAAATGGAATTGTTTGGGCAAACAACTGCTAAAGTTACAAACCTACAAAAGAGACCTAAAGTACATTATAAGCAAGGTAATCTGTGAATGATTGAGTCTTCTGAATAGAAGGTGTTAGAGACTAGTATGGGTATAGAAAGACATTGCTGATAAGCATTTGGGAAGCTGTCCCTGTTTTCATGAGTATTTTGTACTTTCTGACTCCATCAGCTCTCTCCTCGTGAGATCAGGAGGAATGAGTATTCTTTGCCCTTGACATTGATCTGTATGGATTCTCTCTTGCTTCTTGCAACTCCTAGTGTACAAAGACCCAGGGTTTCTCAAGTAAAGAAGCTACACCATCCCATGGATCACAGCTACTACAGTTTGCACTAGGCATGGGGATAAAATCTGAGAGGGTAATTTTTTTTTTTTTGACTGCTTGGTTTGTCAGCTGATGAATATCAGGTCTGATGATTTCCCAGATGTTTAAGGTTTGACTGAAGTGCAGCTGGAAGAAAGTTCTGTGATTCTGATCAGGGGGTAGTATGTTGATTAAGATCAATTAAATGTATTTTAAATAAGACATATTTAATGTCATCCAATACTGTCCCCCACCCCCAACAACCCCAAACCTGCAAACAAAAAAGCCAAGTGTTAGCTGGTATGAATCAATAGAATTTTAGTCACTGTGACCAGCCAGATAAGAATCTGGTCTCAGAGTGACCTCAGCAGACATCACTGAGACTTACTGTGTGGCCATCCTGTGAGGTGCAATTTTACAGATACGGAGCATGAATACGTTATTCTTCCTGCACAATGCTTCTGTGTTACACTGGGTGTATCTCAGGGTAAAAATCTAGACGCTTGTAAGAGTCACTTCACTACCAAGAAACTTCAAGGGGAAGGGATAGGGGAAGAGAAGGCTCTGGGGAAAAAATATTAGAAGAAGGTGTTTGTTAAAGCTGCAAAAAAGTAAAATTAATCAACAGCAGCAAGAACAACTATACAAACACTGCCTGAATTTGAGACAAGGCACCAAGAGGGGTCTGCAATCTTGGCAGTGCACTGTTGATGTTTCTAGGTGTGTGTGTACGCTGTTTGTAAATGACAATGAAGTAGGCATTGTGCTCAAGGCTTTATTTGCACCTTGCTCTGAATGCTTTTCTGCTTTCTTCAACAATTTAGTGGTGTTATATGGTATAAGATTGGAGAAGTAACTTGTGGAACTAAATGCCGGTATGTAAATACGGCATAACAATGCAATCATGGTGCTTGGAGTAGAAGGAGAGCTATTTCTAAAAAGCACATGCATATTACTCTTTTTGGAATCCATATTGTACATTCCACTGTGCAGAATGAAGACTTATTTCTTTGTGCAGGGATCATCCAGAGAGAGGAAACATCCATGGAAGAGGAGATTGCTGGCCAGTGGCATGGATGCTTCAACCTTGCTGATGTTATGTACTTCTCCAAGAAGGGCTGTGAGGCAGTTGCAGAAGACGAAGTCACCCGACGGTTCTCCTCTGAGGAGCTGGTGTCCTGGAATCTCCTCAGCAGAACCAATGCCAACTTGCACCATGTCAGCTGGCAGCTGACAGTTGTGTGGGTCACTGGGATCCTAATTCGGTATTGTCTCCTGATGCCTTTTCGGTAAGCCAGATGTAATTTGCTGGGATCTTTTTTTCGTATTACTTTTTATGAAAGATGTCTAATAATATTCTATTGACTAGTGCAGAAAGGAGAACCTGGCATGACTTTTCCAAGATGCCACTGAAACTCAAATATCCCTAAAAGAAAAAAAGATGCTAAAGATACACCTTTCTCATGTTCCATATGTTATATTACTAATAAAAGTCTGCTCTATGTGAACCTGCAGGGAGGGTTGGACTAGATGATCTACAGAGGTCCCTTCTAACCCCTAGCATTCAGTGATTCTGTAATTAATTTGTTTTTAAAATCCACCAAAACTTTATAGAAATGATCTGGAGATTTTTTTGTTACATAAAGTAACAGCTGTTCCAACTGAAAGGATCAGGCTCTACCCATCTAAGAGACAGGGAGACTGTATGCTGAATACTTGGGATTTGAAGCAAAGACAATGTTCAGGGAGCACAGGGCTGGACTGAAAAAGAGACATCCGCTTGGATTGTATTAAATTTTCAGACTTATGAAATTTTATTTTAATCAAAACTAGCCTTTATCATATTGACCAAACTAACAAATATTCATGCATTCTTGTAAAGAGCAGGAGCTTTTAAAATTTCTTATTCCTTTGGTGGGAGGACAGCATATTTAAAACATAGCTGCAATGCATAGAGAGATTTCATATCAGTCAATAGCATAGCAGAGCTCATACGCCTGTGTGTAAACTTACATATGCAGCTTAAGAAGAACACATTTATGTAGCAATGGCTTCAATATTGGTTTTGCTCAGCCATTAGTAACGAATGACATTTAATTTTCATGATTATGTAGTAGCTTACTGCTTGGGGTGGAAATATGTACTGAAATTTCTGGATATATTTTTAAAAATGAAATTGTGAGTCTCTTTTGGCACTGAGAAATTTCACCTACATTAAAGAACACTAGCCACTACTTGCCATCCTCTTTGAACACGATGGCTTCCTTACCACATGACAGCTTCATATCAGGGCATGGTGTTTTTTGGAAGACAGGCTCCAGGCAGCACAATATTTGTAGTCAGTGCAGAATTAATTGAGTGAAAATGTGCTCATACTATCCTGTTGGCCTTAACTGGTTTCTGTTACTAGTTAGATGCTATTAGTGGTGGAGGGAGGAATTGTGAAATGGATTAATGGGTTAAAAAAATATTTTCTTGCTTGTTCGTCCAATTGGGCTGCTTAGCATTTAATGAAGTTTATTTTACTTTGTAGCGTCTGCTTGGCTGTTTTCAACATCCTCTTGCTGGTCTTCACCACTACAGTAGTAGGACAGTTTCCAAATGGCAGGTAGGTGTTTGCTGAAGCCTCTTTCCATTTCTTTTTTATTTCCTTAAGGATCTAAATTAATGTGTTTGGGATATAAATCTGCTTGAGTCCAGAGGATTAATGTGGGATACTGTGGGGTGACTTTTTCTCTACTGTAAGCTCATAAAGCACTATGAGAGAGAATATGGCAATGGCATCTGAAAGTGGACATGCAATGTAATCCCGATAGATACTGCTGGAAGTGTGTCTTAGAGTGGAAGATGAGTGTGCCGCACTTCAGTCAGAATAGGGCAAATAAAATCATCTGTCCTGAGCAATTCCATATTAATACTGTGAGATTGTTATGTCCTGTCAGTGCAAAAAAAAATTAAACATGCTTCACTAGACAAATATTTTTATATTAAATTAATGTTAATGAGTCAATAGCAGTTGCTTCCAGAAACAAATCTATAAAACAAACCCCTGACTGTTATCTTCTCTGGTTTGAATCTGGAGGATTTAGAATAGATTACAGTAGAAGAATGAAACAATATATCTTTCATACCTGATAAGCTCTTCCTGCATAGCATTGTTAGTGCAATGCATCAGCTTTTTATGGTGTCCTGGTTTCAGCTGGGATAGAGTTAATTTCCATCCCAGTAGCTGCTGTGGCTTGGCTTTAGAACAAGAAGAATGTTGATAATATTGAAGGTTTTTAGTTGTTGCTAAGAAATCAAGGACTTTTTCTCTTGTCCCATATTCAGCGAATGAGCAGATGTGCAGGAGCTGGGAGGGAGCATAGACAGCTAGCCCAAGCTGGCAATGGAAATATTCCATACCGTAGATGTCATGCTGAGTTTATAAATAGGGGTTGGCCAGGGGGAGGAATCTTTCTCTTTTCCATGAGTTCGAATCCTCTCTTTTCTGGGAGTTTGGTCTTTTTTGGGTTTTGCAAAATTTGTGAGTGCTGGGTTCTGCAATCCTTGCTCGGGGCAAGGCTGCAAATCAGTCATTGGGTGGCGAGAAAATTGTATTTGGTATAACTTGTTTTGCGTATTCATCATTATAATTAGTAGTAGTAGTGTTTCTTTTGTCTTATTGAACGGTCTTTATCTCAAGCCATGAGTTTGCCCTTTTGTCCGTTTCTCCTCCTCATCTTGCTTGGGGGTGAAGGGGAGAGGTGAGGAAGTGGCTGTCTAGTGCTTAGTTGCTGGCTGCTGGGTTAAACCATGACATAGGGTCTTTGTGATAGCAGCTATTGAAAATAATTTGGGGAGTTTACGTTATATTGTTCTATGAGTGACTACGTAGAACTGGAAACATATGTATGGCTTCATTTCTTTTAGAGTTAAATGCTGGCTGAGCAACCAGGTTCAGATGATATGCGCCACATTAGGTGTCCGATGTCTGGGTGGTCTTGTTCATTTCCATAACAGGTGAGTGGTTCCACCCTGCTTTCATTAGCTTGATTTTGATTTCTTACAGTACTCAATTTCTCAAGTTTCGGAGTAGGATTCTTAGTCCATTACTGCACAGACACTATGACGGTGCAATGTGATCCGAGAGGCTATTTGGATCATCTAGACTCTGTCAAGGTGTTTGCATGTCCTACTGAGTTTTCTGTTGTGTATTGGCAGGGTAAGCGAAGATGAAGTATTACTGTGTTCTTAGTAAAATATATACTTGGACATTTTTTCCATGTTTGCCATGCATGTGTTATAATCACGTGCAAGGACATTGCCATAAAGTCTTCAGCTGTTCTATTAGCTAATTTGTTTGGTAACTAACTCTTCACACTGTCTTCTAAAGTAAGTTATGGATGGTATTTCAGTAAGTTTCTGTAATATCTTGCTTGCTTAGTGGTGGAGCTTTATGTAATGGAGGCTTCTGAAATATTTTATCTTTGTGCTTTAGAAAACAAGCAAAATCGTGCTCTAGTGTTTGCTTTTAGAGTCTTAGTGTCCAAATATTTTTTGATATATACGTACATGAATGGTAATGTATACAGCTAAAATACCTACTCCAATTAAGTCTTATTCTCAGCTGAAAAGAAACTGGTTTTGGTGAAAAACTACTGAAGTGTGAAGGGACTCTTGGAAGTATGAGCGAAGATGACTTATCTGCTGTAATGTACTGTGAGAAGTTTTAACATATATCATAGTAATATTAGTACTTCAAAATTATTTTTGTTCTTCCACTTCCTATGGATCTGCAGATAAGTTGTGTCTGAAATGCTTTTGTCACTGAGAGTCTTAATTGTGGATGTAAGTTCACTGGATGGGTCACCTGATGGGGCTGTAGTCTGGAGAATAAACACTAGATAATTAGTTTTACCATTGTCATTGCAGGGAAAACAGACCGCAGGAAGGAGGCATCTGTGTAGCCAACCACACATCTCCATTAGATGTTCTAATCCTGGCCAGTGATGGATGCTATTCCTTGGTATGAACAAGAGAGTTAGTAAATATTGGTAGTGTTGAGATGCCCACGGATGAAGTGTTGGGTAAGATGATAAACTTACTGGTAGAAAGAGTGGGATTTGGTAGCATTCAAACTCACATTCAGGACTGCAAAATAATAGATGCAGGCAGGTGTGTGCACACTTTTGACCAAAAGGACTGGTATCATTTGTCAATGAGCTTAGAAACTGATGCATCTGTATTCAGAATTCTGTCATTTAAATGTGAGTTTTTCCATAGTAACCAGTTTATTTTGGGCTTGCAGGTTGGCCAGGCGCATGGAGGGCTTCTGGGGCTTATTCAAAAATCTTGCATGCAAACCAGTCGGCATGTTTTGTTTGAGCGCTCAGAAATGAAAGACCGTCATCTGGTGAGGAAAAAGTAAGGCAGTGAGGTGTTTGCTGAATTGTCACATCATTTCTAGTAATTGTGAAGGTCCAAGCGTGAGCTGAGACTGTGTTCTCACCCTGCATCTCTCTTTGATGGGCAGTTGTAGCTTGTCATCAGTGTAAGATTTGGAACTGCTCCATCAATGAAGGTGCAGAGTATAGCAATCATCTACTGAATTTTTGATTGTTTGCCCCGTAACCTCTGAGAATTTCCGTGTTGCCACAGGCAGAAGCCTGTTTATTCAGTTTCGAGGCTGATGGTTCAGGATGTCAGGACAGAAATCAGAGTTCTGTTAGCACATTTGTTTCCCAGATCATGCCTTGCCCTAGTACATTTTTCATCAGCTCTGAACTCTTAACGAGATATGGAGAATTATTAGATAAATAGAAAACTAATGTTATGAACCTACAAGGCATGAAAACTTGAAATATGGAATATACTTCAGTCAAAAGAAATGTTCAACTGTGTTCACAGCTGGAACCTGTCAAAGACAAATGGGAAGCGATTTTTACATGCTTCAAGTAGCACTGTTCTCTCAGCTTCATGTTAATTGGGTTAAAATGGTGAAATAAAACTGCATACAGTTTTGCAGAAAACCTATTTTTGCAATTAGCAAGAGAGAACCTCTAAGATAAAGGCCTGAAACTAGTGCACATCCTGACTGAGGTTAGTGACTGGCAAAGGGCAATTGGGCAAGTGCTTTTCTTGTCCTGCGTAAAAGTAATGGATACTTAGATTCTTGGCCAAATACAAATGTGAAGTACACACTGAAATTCTATTTTCTCTCCACAGAATTAGAGAACACATTGCAGATAAGGCCAAATTACCCATTTTAATTTTCCCAGAAGGTAGGAAACAACTATATTGATTTTATTGCTCTTCTCGCTTCTTACCACTGAGTACAGTTTATTATATTCAATCTTTACAGGTGAGGTGTTTGGTTTTAGTCTGTAGAATTAATTAGCTCTTGTGAGATATTAAAATAAGTCAGATTCTAGTATTTTACAACAGTTTTATGACAGTCTGTTTGTGTTAGTGTGTAGCACAATGGAAGAGAGTAGGCTCTGGGGTTATGTTTCAGAACTAAAGCTTACTTTCTCCTTTAGCAACTTCAGTCTCCTTAAGACAGTTTAGGATTCATTTGCTGATACTTTTCTTAGAGTGGATTAAACTCTTCATCTGTTTTAATTCTGGCCAGGTACCTGCATAAACAACACAACAGTAATGATGTTTAAGAAGGGAAGCTTTGAGGTAGGAGGGACCATCCATCCGGTAGCAATCAAGGTAATGTATCTGCAGTTTTCCAAGCATGGAAGGATTATTTGCAGAAGTTTCTCATGTCAGAAAACCTGTTCATGTGTAAACCTTAAAAAGGGTTTTGTTCTGTGTGAATAAGGTACTGAATAAAACCTGAGAAAATGGAATCTTTTCATGGTGCGCAATATCTTGCAGTTCAGTGTGGTATGGGAAATGAGTATCTTTACAACAGGTTAGAAGCAACCTGAAAAGCACAGTTGCAATTGCTGTGCTGCGTGTTCACTTCTGTGTGCTCTTTCTGTCATAGGGCTCCTGGCTCTTGTGTGCTCTGGGGATAAAGGCGCTTTTCTTGGGACTTCCAAGGCTTTCTGAGTAGCTTTAGGCAAGTTGCCCTAGCTCCAGATATGTTAGTTACTTTTTCTGAAAGTATAATGTTGCCAAATCATATGGAAATTGTTAAAGCTGGTGTAAGCCTTTTCAAGTAAACCTTTGTAGTCAGCGTGTCTGTAGATGACAAGTCCTTTTGAGCAGATCGATCTTGTTACAGCTGAGATGTGTTTCAATGGGTCTGTCACAGTTTGGGGTCTTGTGTTGCTTGTAAAGGTTAACAGTTACAAACTTGTAATAAATACTGAAATGTGGAGATTTACTCTGATTTTACTGCTGCTTTTAGGAGGTGTGATTAGATTTGCTCCTGATTTAATAAGTTGAACTGTGACTTCGTGGCCAAAAACAAGCAGCTTATGTGATTTAGAATAAGGTAGCAGATCATGCCCTTGCACTTATTCTTCTTGTCTTCCAGTATGACCCCCGCTTTGGAGATGCATTCTGGAACAGCACAAAGTATTCCATGATGACCTATATTTTTAATATGATGACCAGCTGGGCTATTGTCTGTAATGTGTGGTACCTGCCACCAATGGTCAAAGAGGTACGTACGCTTCCCTGTGTTTTTAAAATGCTCATAAAATCTTGTCTGGGAGGAAGTCTGCATTACTACACATGGTGTGTTGGCATTATGTTTCTGAATCTTTATTGACAACTTCATGGACAGGCCAGAAAGCAACACTGTAGTCTTAAAATTAAGCGAGCATGGTTTTATGTGGGTTAGTTATCTTCAAGTAAAAACTGCTCTTGCAGATATTTAGACATTTCTGCGCCATGCTCCCTATTGCTCCCAAACAGATTCTTTACTTGGATGCAGCTGTCCTGCTTTCCTCTGCTCCTGCAGACTAGAAGAGATGTTAAAACATGGTTTTATGCTGCAGGAGTCCTGCCCCTCAGCCTGGTACAGACCTCCCTTTTTTACTCCAGAAGGGATAGATAGATTTAGACCTCTTCTTCACTCCATGCTGGGGTGCTTCTGCCTTCTGTGTTGCCCTCTACCTCCATCTGCATAGCTTCCTCCCACCTTGTTTCTCAGCCCTGCAGAATATCCAGCTAATCCTTTGTTCAGCAGCTTTACTCCACAGCTTCGCACAGCCTCTCAGTCCACTGCCCCTGGATGTCAACTTGATGCTGACAAAGTGATCCAGGCCTTTGCTCCAGCAATGCCCCAGTTTCTTACTGTCTACTCTTTGCTCAGCCCTAGTCTTGGCAGGAAAGCTGCTGTAATGCATGTGTCTTCAGTCCTCTGTGGTTCAGGCAAACAGACTCCTGTGAACTTGCAATAATTCACTGATCATGAATGCACTAGGCCCCAATCCTGTTCAAGGCACCCCATCTCCTCTAAGGGTGATCCTGTGGGTGTATTCCCGGCTTCAGACTGATACTGAAGTACTGGGAGCAGATGCATCCCCTGCTCTGGCCAGACCTGTGACCTCACACTGTGTATTGTTTCAGATTTGCTTCAGAAACTACAGAACCTCACACTTAGTTCTTTTAGGCACGGAATAGTGTCAAACCAGGCAGTGTTCCCCAGGACAGGCTGGAACTGCTCTGCGGGTCACATTTGGCTTGTGGGCCTGCTATCTGAAAATATCTCTCTAAGTGAGAGATGGAGAAAATGTTTAAGTTGTAAAGCAAAACATTCATTTGTTGTGGGGTGGGTTTTGTTTTGTTTTGTTTTTTTCAGGAACAAGAAGACGCTGTTCATTTTGCCAACAGAGTCAAGGCTGTGATTGCTGCTCAGGGAGGAATGTCTGTCCTTCCTTGGTAAGAAGCAACACCTTTGAGGCTGCGTTTAAAGCATATTTAGGTGTTCTGTATTCTGAAAGGTTAGATTGGAATCTTTTAAAACTTCTTCCAGGTCTGCTTTCCTTGCGCTGTAGTCCATCATCCTTACTGACTCCGAATCAGAAAATATTACTTTATTCCTTGAGCAGTTCCACTAGAATAAATATAATAATATAGTATAAAAAGAGAAACAGAGCTTGACAGGTGGACCTAGCCAGCAGCTAGTATTTGGTGAAAATAAATTATTTGCCTGTTAAATGCTGGGTTAAAGGAAAGGCATTGTTTGTGTAGTGTGGTAAGTCTTGGCAGTACAGATCATGTAGCATTGTATTGCAAAAGACAACATTTAGGGTGAAAACTGCTTTGATTATGTGGTGTAAATATTGTAAAGTTTTTCTGCCTTGACCCTGAAGTGAGCTGAAGGCTGTTTCTTTTCTGTATCTTTCAGGGATGGGGGACTGAAAAGGAAGAAGATCAAAGAGTCTTTCAAGGAAGAGCAACAGAAAAAGTATTGCCAAATAGTAATACAAAATGAATCTGTGGGAGATTAAAATGTTTGTTAAATGGTATTTATTTTATCTCATTTTTTTCATGACTTATCTCCATTAGAAAATGGGCTGGTTTTATATTAAAAACTGACATGTTTTCCTTCTGTCCTGCTAAGATATTTTACATATGACACAGCAGGGAAACCATAAAGAGATAGTATTTTGTATTAAGTAAGGATATCATTTGATAAATAGGAAGATTTACAGTATACTAGTAAAACTCTCTTAGATGTTGAGTGAGAAGAATCTGCAATAAAATTACTTAGGTTCATTAAACCACTATTTTTTAAAATCTTTGTGTTACCCTGAAGACTTAAATGGTAACTTCTTAACTTGTAATAGAACACCTCTGTACTCCTAGCCTCTCTCATTGACTTGGACTAGCAGTTTTCCTGTGAGCCACGGTCACTGTGTTGCTGTAGAGACAGATCACCTGATGTCAGAAAACATTAAGCAGTTCACCAAAATATGTTTTCTGAATTGCAAGTTGGAGATGAATTTTTAGATGTCAGAGGGAAAGAGGAAGTTGCTGACATTCCCCTCCATGTCACAAAACCAGGGATGGCAATATAGGAATTTTTCCAGGGTCCCACTGACAAACAGCAGAACAGTGTCCAGGGCAGTGTGTCCCTGATGCCTGGGTGTGTGATGCTGGGATAGATTAGTCACAGCTAAGGACAATGTCGTAGAAAAATGTATCATATTTTTAAATTACATTGTGTCATCTGATTTTGCTGTATCCCTTTCTGTGTCTGTTTTTATGCATTACACAAATTAAAGAAAACCCATGATTGGACCTCCGTTATCCTCTGTAATTATTTCTGGATAGCCACCTGCTTGTGTTACCGCTCTTGATGCGAAGGCTACTGATTGTTCTCTGACAAGCCCACCCTCCAGAAATAAATAGAGCAAGTGCACTTAATGAATCTGAGGTGTAAATATTTGTCACCTGTAGTATTTCTTTGTAGAAAATGTTTGCTCTTCTGTTAAGTAGCTCCCATGAGGAAAAATCTGGCTGCCTTAATGCTCTGAACATCACTAATGAAGCATATGCAAATAGGAGTTACTTTCCCAAAGTTGCCTTAAGACAGATGAGTTGGCAAGGACAGTTAAGTTTTACATGACAGCAGCCTGTTGACTGAGGTCTCAGCAGAGATGGAGGACCTGTAGTGGTGAGCACAAATACACCCTGTAGAAAGACATAGATATAACATTGCCCAGCCCTGGAGAGTCTAGAAAACTAATATTCAGGAGAGGGGATGTGGGAAACCATATAATTTGAGATAGAACAGCACTGTCTCATGACCCTGAAGGATCAGCGCGTCCTGCGCCTCCCTTCTCTGTTCTCAGGAGATAAGCTGTTTTCACACGTCCAGCTGCAAAAGATCCTGGAAAACAGCAACTGTGAACTAGCATTCGCAAAGCCACGAATCCAAAGCTGATTGGGTCTAGTAACTATTGTATTAGTATATAAGGTATTCACTTGAGCAATAAAAGGATTCTGATCAAGCACAAGATTGGGGTCCGTGAAGTCATTCACTACAGATGGTGCCCGAACGTGGGTTTTCGAACATGAAGATATTCAGACATAAAGATATTTGGATATAAAGATATTTGGACATGAACATATTCAGACTTGGAGATCGTTACCAGTGGTGAACCGCAGCTGGGACCAAGAGGAGAGACATATGCATGCGTGCGCACACACAAGGGGAGACATCATCCTTCGCTGGAACGACTGAGGTGAGCCGCTGCGGATTTATAAGATGGGACAGTCAGCTACAAAGGAGCAAAAGCTCCTTCAAGAGATTTTACAGAGAATTTTCAGAGAACAAGGGTTTGTGGTATCAGTTACAAAGCTGGTTAAATTGTTAGTTTGGATAAGAGACTATTGCTCGTGGTACTCTTCCTCAGGTTCATATGATAGCTCGTTGTGGGCAAAGGTGGGGGAGGAATTGCAGACAAAAAAGGACTTGCATCTTGAAGTCCCTGATGAAATCATTATTACTTGGAAAACAGCGTATACAGCTTTAAATGCTCTAAAACCCGCAGAAACTATCTTACAAGCGTCCGCCACCCCCTCCTTCGTTCTTGCAAAAGCAGGAACAGACTGAGCTGCAGCCTTCTGAAACATTTAGTCCTACGAACGATGAAACCCTTAACTCAACACAGGGCATGCGGGGGGTAGATCTGCCAGAATCTGATGACCATTTTGATCCCAGAGAAACAGACACCGAGGATGGACCTGATTTATACCCGCCACTAACTGGTGAAGGTTACGGCAGCCCCCGCCCCCACCGCAGATGAAATTTTACAGGCACAACGACAAAAATCAATATCGCGTATGTCACTTATCAACCCCCCCCCCTTTTTGCTCCTAAAACGCTCTCTTCTGCTCCTACAACCCCCCCTTTGGCTCCTACAAGCCTCTGACTCGTACAGGACCACTGAATGCTGTCGGACAGTCGAACGTATTGTTAGATAAATGTAGGATTGATGCACTCTGCAAAGGAGATGTTTCTATCCTTAAAGCTATGCCTGTAGTATATAAGCCTAACCAAGCCCCAGAGTATGCTTATTTTCCATACGAGGCTATTAAGGAGGTTTGTAAATCCATACAAGAATATGGTCTCCAGGCTTCATTTACTATGAACCTCATACAGGCTATAGGAGAATCTTATGTCATGACCCCTTCTGATTGGCGATCAGTACTTAGAATGCTACTATCATCTGCACAATATACCATCTGGGCATCAGAATATAAGGAACTTGTAATTGTGCAAGTTATGGAGAATATTTCTGCTGGATTAACTATTGGAGAAAACGAGTTGCTGGGTCAAGAAAATTATGCCACAGGTGTAGCACAAGCGACACTGCCAAGACTGGTATTTTTGCAAGCCGTGGATTTAACTCTCAAGGCCTTGCGAAAGGTGCCAGATCTTGGCCGGCAAGAAATGTCTTTCGTGTCAATTCGACAGGGATCTCGGGAACCCTATGTTCAGTTTTTAGATCAGCTACACACTGCTATTATGAGGCAAGTTGAACAGGAGGAAGTCGCTGACGTTTTGCTGTTTTAGCTTGCAATTGAAAATGCAAATGTAGACTGTAAAAGAGCAATTGATCCTGTACGTGATTCAGCAAAAACGATTGCTGACCTTGTAAGGGCCTGTCAAAATGTCAGATCGGAACAACATAAAGCAGAAATGCTCGCCACTGCCCTAGCTCAGCAGATGGTAGTGGCACGGGCCACATTTAAATGCTTTCAGTGCGACCAAGAGGGGCATGTAAAGTGGGATTGTCCCCAGAACAGTAAACAGAACCAAAATATGCGACGACCACCTACACAGCTGCGCCCAAAGTGCAAAAGGGGGTATCACTGGGAAATCAGTGTCACTCAAAATATGATAAGCAAGGAAATCTGATCCAGGGAAACGGGAAGTGGGGCGCGAGACCTGGTGCCCCGAAAAAGTACAACAGGGTCCCTCTACAACAGTCGGTGTATCTGACCTGGGATCAAAGCAGGGTGAATTCCAGCGTAAAACTTTGCAGTCCTTCCAACACAGCACAGCCCACAGTGCTGGGTTGGATCTAGCCACAGCAACAACAGTCACGATAACAGATGGATCAGTAAACCTTATATCTACTGGGGTATATGGCCCCCTACCTCACAACGTGTGTGGTCTATTAATTGGACATTCTTCAACCACCAAGTCGGGACTTTTCGTACTACCTGGAGTTATTGATTCTGATTTTAATGGGAAAATTAAAATAATGGTCTGGACTCCAAATCCTCCCTGTACTATCCCAAAGGGGGAGCGTATTGCACAGTTGATTCTATTACCGTACTATGCCATTGCAGCAGACAATAGACAAAGACAAGAAGGAGCATTTGGGAGTACAGGAGCACCAACTGTCTTTTGGACACAGAAGGTATTACCAGGGCAGCCCATGTTAACAATCTTGATTAATGGTAAACCTTTTACAGGACTGGTGGATACTGTCGCCGACGTTCCTATTCTTAATCAACATGAATGGCCAGTGACCTGGCCTTTAACACAAGTGTCTGCGGCAGCCACTGGGGTCGGAGGATTACAGATTCCACTACAAAGCGCGCAAACTTTGTTAGTGGAAGGCCCTGATAAAAAACAAGCTGTATTAAAACCATATGTTCTTCTGTGCCTTGCAATCTTTGGGGACGAGATTTATTATCATAATGGCATGTTACATTAACGACAAATTTTCACAAGGGGTCACTGATGTCCAGCCCCGACTCAAGCTCACCTGGCTAACAGATAAGCCAGATAAGCCTGTTTGGGTTGATCAGTGGCCGTTAAAGGGAGAACAGCTGGAATATGCACAAAAATTAGTTCAGGAACAGCTGGTATTAGGTCATATAGTACCATCTACTAGTCCATGAAACACCCCTATATTTGTCATTCCAAAAAAGTCTGGTAAATGGAGATTATTATAAGATCTGGGGGCTATAAATTTGTCAAACGTGTCCACAGGACCCTCAAAGCTATTCTAAATAAACAAAAAAGGGGGAATCCTATGGGAAGTGTTACCCCAGAGGAACAGTTAGACAAAGCATTATATGTACTTAATTTTTTAAATCGTTCTGATCATCAATTATTTACAACAGCAGCTGACCGTCACTTCGGGATGGTCCCTCCATTTGTGGCTCGACCAAAGGTATGGTATAAAGAATTTGGGGAATCGCAATGGACAGGTCCTGTAGAACTAATAACGTGGGGAAGAGGGTATGCGTGTGTTTTTCTTTCAACAGGCCCTCGATGGTTACCAGCAAAATATGTGAAACCATATCATGAGCTGAAAGAACTTAATGCAGAATCCGATGCCAGAGATGACCATGCTTACTCTCAGGGAGCAACCTCTGACGTGGAAGTAGAAGAGATCCACTCTGGGTGATCCTATTACACAGGGAAAACTGAAAAAATTACAGCAAACACAAGTACTCTGATGACTGCAGTGGGTGCACCACCCACACCAATTAATACATTCCTTGCATATTTGGCAATTATCTCCCACAACAGCTTTTGTATAACGAAGCAATCTTGGAGGACACGGTATACGTGATTTTAGAACTGAGTCTGCACAAGAGCAAAGGTCAACTAGCAGACACCATGAGGAAAAGTATGAACCTTCATCTGAGGACTCCTGACAACTGCCCAGAGGTGCCAATAGACATGTACAAAGGACATTAATATATATATATATATATATATAAAAAAAAGGGGGGGGGGGAGAGGAAATGATAAGCACTTCTCAGAAATGTAATGATTATGTATGTTAACATAGCATAAATATCTGGTAGTGGTGTCTTTTCGGTATGCACATTTGGGTAGAACTATCCCCTGTGTGTCCAGTACTGCAGTAAAGAATGCCTGCTTTCTAGAACTTCAAAATTAAGTTTTAGAGTTAATTATTTTGCCGCTTTCTGGTAACAGATTTTGGCACCCCAGATGGCACCCTGCTCCTGAACCTCAACGATCCGAGGGATCGCAGGACGTCCAGCCGGCACCAAGGGATTCTCGGGGAGAACCTCCGATCCCTGGACCGAGGTGTTCTGAGCAAGGACCATAAAAAAAGTGAAGGCATTCTTCTAGTATTATTTCTTGTTGCTTGCCTGTTAGTTGAAGTAAAAGCTTCACAGCATTGGGTTATATCGTTGGGAAGGAGGAAAAATACCCTTCCTAAAGCAAACTAAAAAGAGAGTAATCTTCCTGAAACTGAGGCTCGGGAATTTGTCTGTTAAATGTTGAATATTATTGTAAGTCTCTGTCTGTTTGTAATATTTAGATTTATGTTGAAAACTTGGTGTGCTTGTGCATGTGCGATCGCGACTATGATTGTGTGGTTTAATGTGTTTGTTGTCACAGTGTTTGTATTTCTGTCTTCTGATGGATTTATTTGGTTTCTGTGATCTAACGGATTTGTCTGGACTAAGTAACTGCCTTTGCGTCTTTGGTTTGGTGAGTTCTGCAGGTATTGTATATAGCTAATGAGTTATACCCTTAGATACATTGATTTTAGCCTAGGTGATTAATATGAATAGCCAATACTAACTGTTATGGATGTTTGTATGTGTGAAGAGTATACCTATAACCCAAGTGCAAATTTATTGAGCTTATATCATTGATCCACCATTATTTCGATTCCTGACATAGTGGGATGCATCCCCTCTGATTGGCAATAATGATACGTTGTGGTCAGGCAGTGCTTGGGTCCCACTATCCACACAGAAAGAAAATTGGATGCAAGTAAATCAATCTATACCCATATGTTAGGTAACAGATTTTCCATCAATATGTATCATTCTCAGGTTAATTTGATCTTTCTTTACACCCAGCAGGTTATGGTATGCACTTCACATCTCTATGTCTTCTATTAGCATTTGTGTTGTTATGTCTGTTTTTGGTACTGTAGCTTGTGTGGGCCTCTGAGAAAGTGGTAGCAAGATGAAGGCCGAATTATGTCAGCTTTTATCATCAACAGCATCTGGTTAAACAAAAAAGGGGGAGATGTGGGAAACCATATATTTTGAGATAGAACAGCACTGTCTCATGACCCTGAACGATCAGCACATCCTGCGCCTCCCTTCTCTGTTCTCAGGAGATAAGCTGTTTTCACACATCCAGCTGCAAAAGATCCTGGAAAACAGCAACCGTCAACTGGCATTCGCAAAGCCACGAATCCAAAGCTGATTGGGTCTAGTAACTATTGTATTAGTATAGGTATTCACTTGAGCAATAAAAGGATTCTGATCGAGCACAAGATTGGGGTCCATGAAGTCATTCACCACAAGGGGCTGGCAGAGGTGATAACTGTCCTGAGGCTGCGTAGCACAGAAGTAGCACAGAATGGAGTTCTCTTCTGTGGCCAGGCCTGCCGTATCATCCCTGCGTTTAGTTGCTAGAAGTATATGAATTCTCTTGGTGGAGCAGTTGGTCCAAATTTTGGTGTCATAGGTAAGCAGTAGGAGAAACTGCCATTTTAAAAAGCTATTAGACACCCAGGTAAGGAGAGTGCTAGCAGTATGTCTACAGAGGAAAATTGCTTCAGGCTCACCTATTGGGAGAAAACAGACCTCTTTCACAACTGTAGTAAGCTGTGCTTCCATGTGTGCTGAAGCTGTTGCTTTACTTTCTAAGTGTAAAAATCTCAAGAAACGTAGCAGACTATAGTCATAACTCTTAAATCTCTTCAGTCTGCCAGAGTTTAAAATTGGGAGTTTTTCCTTCTGTGTGACTGAGGTCTGAGAGTTGCAAAGAGACTGCAGTTGTATGCAAGCAGTTAAGATGAGTGAGAGCATCCTTCCCACACTACTGTGTACCTTCTTCCTGCTCAGATGTAAAAGAGGAGACGGAACAGGCAAAAAGAGGGGCCAGAGACGGGAAAATATGGGGAAATAAGAACTGTTGGAACAGAAATTTTCTCATTTGGGCTCTGCTTCTGTAAGATATTAGGAGATTATGTGCCTATTTTCCTGTCCTGCAACAGTTCCCCAGCTCACCAAGAGAAGAGCCCTTGAATACATGATCCTCATTATGGTTATGACTCCAAGTCTTGTAAAAGTGTAGCTCAGACGTCTGAATCTATGAGTATTACATGTCACCTATTGAGCTGTGGGAGGGGTGGTGAGGATGTCTATATTTTCTCTGCCATTTTTTGGCTGTATTGGCAAAAGAAGCTAAAAATTCTGTGAAGTAGGTACTTACATATAGAAATTTAAAGCAAACGATGAACCCAAGAATTTGTTAGTGACAAAATCAAGGTATGCTTTGTTAGCTACCGGTAAAAATGCCAACCTGACTTGAAATAGACTGCTTTGTCTGGTCCTGCTTTAAAGAAATGCTTCTGGTTTTCGGCAGTGCTTTACCTACCTTCCATTTCTGACTTTCCTTTCTCTTGATATTCTGTTTCATTTGCACATATCATCAGTGGCTTTGGCAATTGCTTTTAATTGAAGTTGTATACTGGCCTTACAGTGCTGAGTTTGTGGAGGAAGTGATTGTTTTCCAAAAGGATACCACAGATAAACATGTCTTCCTCCTCCAGCAGGAGGGCATGGTAACAGTAAAAAGAACATGTTCTTGTGATAACATGCGAGCGGGAAGCTGGTAAACTGCAGCTTATTTTTCATAATCGAAGAACTCACACTTGTGTTACTCCTCCTCTTTGCTTATCTTCCACTGGTCTTGCAGGAACCAGGCTTCTGAACTGTTTGACTTCCTTTTTTTATGCTGTACCTTTGCATCATACTGAACTTCTGAGATGTGCAAGACAGTGGGCCATGAGTTGAAAATAAATGTATATTGAAACGAGTAAATAAACTCAAACCCTCTTGCTATGTGGGTGTCAGAGGGTCAAAATAATTGCTTATGCTAATTTTTGAAGACATCACTGTTTGATCAGCCATGTGGATGGAAAACCAGACATATTTAGTAAGCTCCACCTTTATGTCCTTAATAAAAGTCACACAGTGTGCCCAAGGGGCAGAGCAGAATCTTTGTATGCAGCATGGTCTTGGGGCGGTCCAAGACCTTAAGTCACTTGCGTTCTATCATGCTTCTGCATTAGGCTGAAGGTTGGAGCTGTGTCCCCTGTACCTAGAGTCCTGAAGCTTTGAGTAAGTAAGGACAGCTCTCAGAATCCCATGAACACTGGGTCACTGTGTCTAATTTGCTTCTCCTTCCTCAGGCAGCCTTCCAAAACTGGAGCTTGAGAAGGAGTTCTCTGAAAGCATCTTTTTGGACTTTTGCATTATTATTACCTAAATTTTCTTTGCTTGGGAGCAAAAAAATTGTAAAAATTATTTATGCTTTGACTGCTTTAAACTAAATGTGCAGACTGAAATAGCTTCAACATATGGGTTGTGTTCTGTCTGGGTCATTTTCATCTCTGGACTAAGAAGAGGTTATTTGGACCTTACAGCTACACATGTTTAAAGTATGTTGTGCTGCTCTGCTAAACGGGTAGAGTAACCTGTAACAGGTTGCAGCATTAAAGCAGTGTGAGTTTCTATGTAAATGACCTTATTACCTTAAAGTATTTGAGCTGCTTTTTTAGACAGGTTCTCAGAATTTCCTGGGCCTCCAAGAACTTATGTGACTCAAATACAAGATGGGACCAAAAGTTTTGAGGTCTCTTTTTATATATATAAATATGCTTTTTTTTTTTTTTTTTTGATGTATGTGTTTGTGTATGTACATATGCACACACTTTGTATGTATATAAAGGAATGCCTGAGTGCCTACTATTAGAAGAATAGTGCGGACATGAGAAATGTGTGTTAATTGTAACAGTAGAAGCGTTACAGATTATTAGAAGACATAGTGATAAGCAACTTAGTGGCCTGTTGTACTCTGTGAGAACTGCATTGGACTTTGCTATAATGTCTAATAATCTTTCACTGTAATGTATCTGCATGTTAAGACTGATTGATGTAGCTACAGTCCTTTAGTCTCTTGACTCCAAATGTCTTTATCTACAACTGTGTCTCATCTTTGGGAACGTCTGAAATGGTCTTCTGTCATTGACTCCAGCTGACCTGCTCTACGTTATCGGGAGATGCCTCTTTTTCCTGACTCGCTGTTTTAAGCCGTGTTTCACTAATTGTACACCCATGCATTGTAAGACATGTGCGAAGTTTGCCATCTTGTGGCTTCTAGTTAGTGGTCACAAACTCTCCCTTGCACAGCTGTCTCAAAGTTTCGTTTAATGCATGGTTGCCCTAAATTTCGATCAATTACAGTATGTCTCCTACATTTCCAGGAAACCATGAAAACGTAGAAATAACTCTGCATACCCCAAACACCAAATCTGTGCTTATCGGTCGTGGTGTGCAACCAGAAAATCTTGTGCTTGTTCTCAGTTTCAGCAGCCTGTATTGTATGGGGTTTCCCTGGGCTGTCTCTTCCCTGTGACAAACCAAAATCAGAAATATTTCTGTCCTTTAGTTGCTTAAAAATCAAGTATGAGGTTAACCCTTGTGCTTTTATTTATTGTTTTAAAATTCAGTAGAGGCAACAAGCTTGCGATGTTCCTGAAGGCATTATGACACTTGCATTTGCTGTGATGAGTTTCTTCAGTAAGTACCTTGAAGATGTCTGCTCCTGATCTGGGACTGGGAATGCTTTCAGAACAAAACATGTTTTCAGGATAAGGGAGATGTTCTGAACTTTTTTCTACCAGAGTGCATTTCCTTGAGCAGTAGTGAGGATGGCAAGGAGTTAGTGCCAAATTTAACCCAGTGTACTACTCAAACTCTTCCTTGTGCAGCCTGCCCCGAATGATGGCAAGCAAAGCAGCCTCGGCAGCTCTTCACCTGGTGTTTATTTTTAGCCTCGAGGCACTCTAAGGAACATATTTTGTTATGTGTGCACTTTGAGGCCTGATTTCAAGTAGGCCAGTGGAGATAGGTCACAGATGCGTTATGGATGCGACCTCTGGGTTTTCTAGCCTTTCTGCAGGATTTGCTTTCGGAAATGTTTGTGCTGAGGTAAAATACTCATTACTCAGGCTCTTTTGACCAAGTTTCCCAGCTGTGGTGCAGGTTGTGGAGATGACCTGCACGGGGTTCACAGGTTCATCTGGTTTTGGAAAAGTAAGCTTAGAAGTTAGTGGACTAGTAGAGACAGAGGCCTTCCTGGCTCTTTGCTTTTTTGTTGTTGTATGGACAGGAAGGACCTTTGTAGCCATTTCTCCTCTCCCCTCCTCCTCCTTCTCTATTTATTATTCTATTTAATTATAGCTCCTCAATTAGTGTACCAGATTCCTTTGTGAGCAGGGTTCATCGTGATCAATTGTCATCAAGGCTAGCATTTAGTATACCCAATCAATGATGTTCTATATAATGGCTGTGGTATTGACTGATTTCTAATTTTACAGTATGTTGAGCCCTGTTGCACTCTTTTAACATGATAATTGCTTTACTAATCAGTAGTGATGATTGTGTGCAATTGTGGATTACTGACATCAGTTGATATCCCTTGGTATTTCTATTTGACTGTGCAGAAGATGCATGTGGTGAAACACATTTAATATCTACATGGTAGATACTAAATAGAATAATGTTGGGGAAAAAGACTCCATCCTTGCATATTGATCTTTCAAGAAATAGCTTATTAGATAACTTAGAAAGGTATATTTCTTCTTTTTATATGGGATAGCTATTAAAAACTACCTTTTAAGTTTATACAGACATCTATTAAACAGCTTATTTTGTAACTACATCATAACTAGTCATTTGTATATATTAAATACTGTGTTTATCAATTATATAAGATGTTTTGAAAAAACGCTCATCATATATTGCTATGGACAGTCTCCTTTACTCATAATTTATAACTTTACATAAGACATAAGTATGTACACGCATTCAATAAAATAAACTGTATGTTATGCTTCAAATAACCATCCTGCTTGTCTTGGAGTTTATTAGCATCAGTTTATAAACCCTTGTAGGTTTATTTTATAAGGAGATATATCTATATAAAAAAAATTTGTTAGACTTGAGCCAATGCTGATTTCTGTCCAGATGCTGCCCTACCCATTCGGGCTCTTGAGTTATTCTTTGCATTGAGTTATTCTTTGCATTCCTGCCTCACCCTTTGCATGGTACATGCGACACGGCAATCTGGTGAGTGCCTCCACTGCATACGTTGCATTGCACAGTCTGTTCCATGTGTCAGACCTGGGCACGAGGCTCCTGCTGTGGGACCAGGAGGTGGCAGCGCAGCGTGCGTGTCTAACACTGCCATGAGGACTAAAACCTCATTAATGCTCTTCTGGGGGGAAAAAAAAAAGGCAAATTAATTTACTGAACATCAGCGTGTTTTGTCCTTCCTTAAAATACTGGCATGAACAGAAAAGTACAGTATCATTTTAAGTGGAAGCTTAAAACATTAAAGAGGTCATAAAGTTCTGGCATAATACATGTGTATTTGTTCTTCACCGTTTCTCCTCTGCAAGTGCAGTAGAAAGCCAAGCTGTGAGTCCTCAGGTCATGGTGGACATTAAAAGGAGGTGCCGTGCTTGTGGCATGCTCCTTGTGTTTACCCCACAGATTCTCACATGTCTGCTGAGTTGTCTGTTTGTAGTGTTTTTGCTCTGATGTCTGCATGTCTTCCTGTGCTTGATACATAGAACCGCCTAGATAGTCACAAAATCTCTTCTACGTTAACCTAGCAGTAAAAGTTTCTAGGTGGTTCGGTCAGTTGAGTGCAGATGCTTTTAAGGTCATGAAGGGAAGGCCTGAATTGCCCTCTGATGCTCCTCTACTGCCACAGAACCAAGCTTTAAGCATGCATTTAAATATTGTGTTGGATAAAGGCCAGCATATTTTGCAACCTGCAGCAACAAGCACTGAGACATCTCACTGAAAAATGTGCAAGTGTATTGCTTGTTAGAAAGGTCTCAAGGTCCTGTTTCCAGCACTAATGGGGAGTCTCAGCTCTTATGCTCCAAGTGATAAAATCCTGCTGTAGATGGGAGGCCAGATGACCACAAAGGCTGTGCTTAGGATATCCAAATGAAAAGTACTGGATGCTGAACACCTGGGAACAATTGCCCCTGGGATTTAGTCATATGACCATTGCATCAGAGAAAATCCCTCTCCTTCCTCTTGCCCCTACAGCATTGAAGACTCAGTTTCTCACCGAGTAACGTCAGCGTAGGCACCTCTGAGGCACTGAAGGCTGTGTGGGACACATGCAGTTTCTGTGGCCTACAATTTTGTCCGCTGCAGTAAGTTTCCTGTTAGCTATTGTAGGTAGAATCACCCTCCATTTCTGATTGCTTTTGTTAATGTCCTTCTTGGGTGTTCACATTTTCCCACTTGTAAGCAGAAAGTAAGCTCGGGACTTTAAACAGGGTTTAATTGTAGGTGAATTGCTGAACTAGAAACCTAAATTTCTAAATCATGGAAGTTAAATTTTTTGAGGTGGGCCATGCCTGGACGCTGTGTTTATGTGGTGCACAGTGCTTATGAGCCCTCATCCTTGCTGGAGAAAACGCACAAGGCTGCAGCTCCATCAATACATACTGCTAGGCTTAAAAGCCAGGCTACTTGTATTTAGTTTCAGCATAATAAGAACTGGAGGTCCTCGACAGAAGAAGGTAAAATTCCACTTCAGTTCCTGGATACAAAGTGAAGCTGAAAATATTTGACTCCTTGTATAAAGGGTATCAATTTTTACAGTGAGTTGTAGCGAATACAGTGGTGGAGAGAACGCATGACCCACCTGCAGCCAGAAAACAGACAAGAGTGCAGAATTCCCCTGAGTGGTTTGCTGGCTACCTGCCATTCCTGAATGGCAGAAGATAAAAGGGAGTACTAGGGTAACTACCCTGACCCTATTTATTTCCAATAAAATACAGATATGTACATGAGATGAAACTGTCTGATATGCTGAAGCTGCCTGGCTCCAGTGACAGGAAACAAACGAAAAGCTACTTTTTTATTAGATCTGACCTACTAGAAGCCACTAGCATCTGCAATAACTTAGCAAAGAAAGTGTGTGCCTGCCACTTGAGGTGACACCATCCAGGCTCTCTTCCTGACTTGGTTCAACAAGATTTCCCTCATCCTGTAAACCAAGTTTGCAGCCATGCTCCACACTGCTAAAACTTGATAGGCTCTGATAATTAAGTGGGATAAACTAAGTATAGGCAAAGGAACATAAAAATAGATCATTCAGAAAAGCCGTGTGGTGAGACTGAGGAGAATTTTATGCCTGCTTTTTCTCAGTCTTTGGTTCAATCTACCGCCTTGTCAAAACCATGCATTATACTACATAGCCTTGCGTATTAAGGCAAAAAATGTAAACGTATTCTTACTACAGATATAAAAATACATTACTACTAGTGTTTATAGAACAAAAATTAAGAATCTTGGTAACTTCTCACACAGTTAAAAAACAAACCAATCCATTGGATCCATTTGCAGCACTTGGTTTAGACAAACTTGAAGCATATCATTTCACCTGAAGCTTTTTTTGTATGCACTGTACATTGTGAAATAAACTGAAAAATAAGGATCTATGAAAATGTTTTCTTCCAAGTTTACCCACTCTGCTATATTCTCATGGCATATTTCTTTCTCATAGTTTGCACTTTTTACTGGAAAATACTCCACTAGAAAGCGTGACTACATGTGGCCTTTGTACATCAAATAGGTATTCAAAAAATGAAAGCATGGAAAATTGTTAAAATTAGCACTCTTTCTGTGTCTTCAGTAGAATCATGCTGTCTTACCCGTGCTGAAAGTATGGTCCTAGTGCTTGAAAGAAAAAAAGTCCTCCTCTCTTAGGAAAAGAGGCTCATTAGTAAGTGAGGGAGAGAAACTGTATGTTCTCACAGCCTACAGAGCAAGCAAATAAAATGTAATGATGAAATTAATTTGAAACTAATTTATCAGTAGATAGGTCATCAGTGGTTTACAACAGCTATATCTTTCTTAAAAGACAAAGGCCACTTGGCAAATAGACCAAGTTTTTTGTTTTAAATATGTGAACAGTTTTTGCAGTTAACAGCCACCTGTTCTCTGATGGACATGCAAGATATGTGCAAAGGATGAACATTAGCACATTCGTGATAGGTCTTTGCCAGCAGCTCTGTCACTAGGAGGAGGCTGTCAGCTTAACAGGCATGTTTCCTCACTGCTGTCCCAGGCAGAGAAGGTGGTTCTTCAAGCAGTTCAAGAACATAATTGATCTTTTCCAGTTCAATATTAATAGCTTTGTGAAATATTCATACAAGCATGGAGGGGGAACCTGGATGCAATAAAAATAAGAGTTTCTGTTTATGTGAGTCTTGCCTCTGTCCTGCCTCTGTTCAACTTATAAAGAGTAGCTGTTTGTGCCTAAAACTGCCTCCTGTCAAAATACCTTTTTGTCAGTGTTTTCCCCCACCGGTGTGTAATGATGGCAGGGATCAAACCAGCCACCTTCCCCTGCTCTAAAACACAAATGTTGGTAAAGACTGCTCATTTCCTACTATTTGCTAATGGAGCCTGCAAATAGCGGCAGTAGGTCCAATAGCCAGGCTATTGTGGCAGAAAAGTGATACCTTAATTCTACTTGATGAATGTTGTGAGTAGAGGTTTCCAGAATTTTCTTTTGATGCTGCAGGGACACTGATGGATTTCAGCCCTTTGAGACTCAGGAATATGCCATATGCCACCAAATTTGACACATGCTGTGCTGAGTCAAAACCTTTTTCATTTTACTAAAACAGAGGTCAACAAGTGCATGGACTAAGTCAACCAAATTCTTTCACTGTTCGAGGTTTTGTCAGCAAACACCAAACACAAAAAGCTATGCCTCGCACAGGATTATCTGTATCGGAGTTCTTACTTCAGATGACAATTTTAGCTGTTACTACCTAAATCAAGATACTGAAATGTAGTGGAGATGAAAACTACAACACCTTACTGTGAACACCATATTGTTTTTCTCAGGAGCTAGACAGCATCCACTGTTGCTACCTGGGCTACATCTGTCCTTTGGATAGAGATTTCTGCTCCTTAATGCCAGGTAAAAAAACCCAAACCAACCAAGCCTTTGACCTCTGCCATTTGCACCCCAGATGAAAATTCAAGAGCAAGTACTAAATACCCTCTGTTGTTTTCTGCTTGTGAAGCAATGGACAAAGTACAAATTTAAAATAAGCTACCCACGGGTGTATGTGTTGTGAGTATTGCCCAGTTTGGAAAGTAATGTTCCTTTGATTTGTTTCTGTTCCAGACTTTTGGGGACTCTTATTTGACTTTGATCCACACACCCCTGTAATATTTGAAAACCACTTGTAGTACAGCTCTTTAGAGTAGGGACTACTGCATTAATGCATGTACAGCACTGACAGGCCTTCAGTCCTAACTGGGCCTTTTGGGCACGACCACAACTAAATGCTTCGAGGGATGAAAACACTTAAGTGCTTGTTGGCAATCTCCAATCTAGTTAGACAATTGTTTCTGTGGTTGTTGTGCCCAGAGGCTTCATCAGGGATCATCCTGTCTCTGCCTCAGAGAAATTAGCTAACTAGATGAGGCAAAGAGTGGGAGGAGAGGTGAGATGCCGAGAGCAGAGCAGACTTCTCCAAGATGATGCAGTGCCAGAGCCAAAAATAGGAGCCAGAATCCGATGCCCTTGTCCACATGACTCTCCTGGAAATAGTTCTTAAGACCCTGGAGTTTAATTCGGGTTTTTCCTTGGATCCTAAGCACTAGGCTCTTCAACACATTTCTGACCTCTCAAAGACAGAGAAGAAAATCAAATGTCCCTTTTCTAGTAAGTGCCTATGAAAGGTGCATGCAGACATGAGGTTGAAGGCCTTTTTCCTGGATGAAAACGTTCTTCCCTTCCCCCAGGATGCTTTGGCAAGGCTGCAATCCCTCTTCTACTTCAGCCTCTTTCTGCTAACACTGCTTTCTTGGTATAGATTGTGTCATGCCAGGTGCTATAGGAATGCTGTGCACAGGTCTGGGCAGATAAACCCTCCTCTAGCCATTTACCACAAAGTTTCGTTTGCTTTGGTGTGTGGCTAGTGCCTAGTGAGGCACCCTGGGGGCTGATCCCTCAGTGAATCCTTCTTCCCAGCTCAAGGCACAAGACCCATCACAGACGGACCGGACACGCTGCTGGCTGAAGTGCAGACCTGGTCCCTTTCGCTTTTTTAGCTGTCCTTGTCTATTTTACTATTCATAGATCCAGGCGCTTTCCCCAGTTTTCCTTTTCTCTTTTACTTCCTGAGCTGCTTTTTTCAGGCTCCCTATGCCTTTCCTGCCCATGCGCCTGCCACGAAGCACAACAGCAGGCTGCAGCAGCACCGCCGCCCGCCCCGTTGGAGCCGTTTTACCAACACGAGGAGTTTTTAGGGCGGACGGGGCGTTTATAGTTGCTTCCCGTCCCCGAAGCATCACCTCCTAACGCGAAGCCCCGTTTCCCTAGCCCTGTGCTTCCACAAGGACGTATTCCGTAAGAAGCACTCTCTGTTGCCCTTTACGAAAAGACATTCGCTGTCGAAACATCTACTTAAATAAAATGCCCACCGCCCCCTTCAACTCCACGCAGCTGCGAGACGCTGCCACCACCCCCTTCGCTGCCCTTGCGCGGCCCCGGGCGGGCGGAGCGGGGCGGGGCAGGGGCGGTCGCTGGTGTTTAGGGCGGTGGCTGGCGGCAGCTACCCTTTGAGTGGCGGCGGCCTTGGTGGCGTTGTCGGGCGCTACCCGCGATGGAGGAGGTAGGGTCGGTGGCGGCGCGAGTGGCAGCGGTGTGGCTGGCGCTGGTTCTCGCCCTCATCGTGCTGCCCTCGGCGCTGGGTGTCTCGCTGGGCATCTCCGAGGCCTACATGCGGGTCCTCGTAAAGACGCTGGAGGTAGGTGGGGCCCCCGTCCCATCAGCCCGGTGCCCGCCCTCATACGCGGAGTCGTGGGAAGTGGGGGCGGCCCGCGGGGTCTGTCCCGCCGCCCCGGGGGACTCCAAAATGGCGTCCGCGGGGCCGGCGTGAGGTGGGGGGCACCCCCGGGGGTGGGCCTGTTTCACCTTCTCCCGGCCCGGCCTGCCCCTCTTCGGCGGCGCCCCTCGGCCCAGTGGCGTCGGCGCATTTGTGCTTCGTCCTGAGGAGACCTGGCGGGCCCCGCCGGGCGGGCACGGCTCCCTCCGGCCGGAGGCAGCGTAACTGCTCCGCGGCCGGCTCCAGCGGCGGCGGGCCTCCGGCTCGGGCGGGAAGGCCCTGCCGGTAGATGTGAGGGAATGGGGACGGCGTTTCCCGTCCCTGAGGCCCTGCCAGGGCTGGGGAGCCCGGAGACGCATCTGTTCCCACGACCCGCCCTGGGGAGCGAGGGCAGTGGAGGAGAAAAGGTAGGTTACATCCTGTTCGGTATCACCTGTGTCCGTTTGTAGTTTTGGAGTTCAAGCCCTTAGGCAGAAACTTAAATTTGTATGAATTTAGTGGTTGTGCAGACTGGTGTGTGCTGCTTGAACCCACAGAAGAGTGACATAAACCTAGTTACTTAAGGCTGTACCATGTCCTGGGCGTGGTTGTCTCTGCTTGGTTTTAGCCGTTGCCCCACCTGAGATGAATGGTGCTGGGTCATGCTCTTGGAGGGTATAAATATCTGGCAGCGTGCCCAGTGCCTATGACTGCAAGTGCCAGGAGTGCTGATGCTCAGAGATACGAGATCCCATCTGAGTAAAGTGTATCCAGCACCTCAGTTGCCATCTTCCCCCATGTTCTCTGAGAGAGCATGTTGCTCCGAGAGGAACTACTTTCTGGACAGGACATAGTTCGTAGGTGTGTGAAAATGCTCTCTCTGAAGCTCATAGTGGTGGTGAGGAAGAGTGTTTTAAGCTGATGGAAATGATCTGGTTTAAATCTTTATTATGTTTTCCTCAAGGAGAAGGGGAATCCAACAAAACAGTTGCAAGGAAGAAAAGTAAAATGATGCAAGGCACAGTCTGTGGCAATGCACTATACATCAGTATGTGACTATGGAAAGTAGGTCTTGTCTAATTTCATGTTGTTCTATGAGGTTTTCAGTCAAACCTTGCTGACGTACTTCAGTGCCTTCAAGATCCTTGGTGCTCAGTTAAGAAAAATGGCATCTGTTAAATGCATCTGAAGTTAAAATGTTCTAAGGCTTTTGCTGACAATGAACCTTCTTGAAGTACTTTCTGGGGCCCTCGATGTTATGGGGATAACTTTTAAGGGATGCAGCTGCTAGTGGAAAAAAAATTTTGGACAGCAGAAGCTGTCCAGAGGTGAAGGTTACATTGGCCTGAGGGAGCAGTCCAGATAGCCTAGTAACATAGTCTTGTTTGGATGACTCGCCATTAAATTAACCAAAATTTACATTCTTTATTCTTGGATCATTAATCATTATTTTTTAGTGTCATCAAATGTTGTGACTAGAGGTGACTCAAAATGTCTTTGCAGAAGTATGGAGAAGCAGCTTATGGCATATTGATGATGGTGGCTTGTTAGGCTAAGAGTAAGAACTCTTCTGGTGCCTAAAGGAGGAAATAATGACTAATCTTGGGAGGTGCCATTACTTTTGTATGACTGCTTTCTGGAATTACTTGCCATCCGTTGTATTAAAATACATAATATTTATATATAATTATATTTTATCTAAATATTGTATGCATATTTTAAAAAGTACTAATGACAAATTGGGATTTCCTCTGAGAAGAGTCGGGGAAGTTGGACTTGCTGCAGCAGAGTGATGCTCAATCCACCTAGGTAATCCATTTATCTCAACTCGGCCTTGCTTTGTTTGTGAATTCATTATGCTCTCAGAATACCTGCATGGAGAGAATCCCTGAAAGAAAGTGTTTTGTTGTGAAATGGCTCCTGTTCCTTGGTTCACAAGTCTGTTTTATTCAGCAACCTGACAAAGACAGGCTGATGGTCTGCCAGCCAGTTCCAGGCAGTGCCTGCAAGAGCCCCTGAAGATACACGTTGTCATATCTGACTTTTCCCTGTCAAAAATTATGTTGACAGTGGAAAGAGTTAAATATATAGCTGCTAGCCTTGTGCAGTTGCCTGGGTGTCTGAAACGTCCTGGACTGTTAAATTGAGTATGCAGGCTGTCTCCTGAGAAGCAGTAGTCTAGTTTGTGGCTATGCTGGGTGGTAGCGACGTGCGGAAATCTGTCAGACTGTACAGTAGGGATGTTTATTTGGTGCTGGGTGGCACGGGGGTGGGGGGCAGCCCCACCAAAGTCGTGCGCGCCGAGCAGCAACTCGTCTCTTCAGCTTATACAACCAAGTATTACATATGCATTAGATTTCCCAATATGCCTATATATATGCATAACCTATCCCCGCTTCGTATTAAAATTAGTTCCAAGGGGTTATTTCCATAGACTCCTCCCGACTGCGCTTGCGCAGTGACTCCTTGTGGTGGTCGTCGGGGGTCGTGGGGATGAAGATAGGTGACTCCTCTTGGTCACCTCTAGTTGACCTTTTGTTCTTGCGCAGACTCAGTTGTTTCCTGGCTTACATCCAAACTGTGGGGTCGGTCTTAACCGGTTCTTTAAGGCTCCTCCTAGCCCCCCTCCCCCCCCACTTCACAACAGTTAGCAAAACATTAGGCACCAACAGCCCAGCCCCCGCTGTGCATGTCAAAGAGCTAAACTGACAGCGCTCAACGATCCACCAAAATACCTTTTAACCCCTTCTTTCAGTAGGATGCTGCAGTCTCTGATGGCTGAGACCTTTTCCAGCACAGTGGTTAACTTAATAGCTTTCTTAAGCTTACTTTTTGGCTTCCAGTCCTGAATCTCCCAGGCGATCTCCCTTGTCTCTTTGCAGGAGGGTGGGCTCTTGGGCCTGCAGAGTGCTCAGTCAAGATGGTGCTGCTACTTTCTTCGTTGCGTCTTTGGGCTAGATCTCAGGAACTGTTTGCAAAGTGGTGGCCGTTTGTGCACCTCTGCTGAATACCAAGTTGCTCACTGGCTTTGCCTTTTTATATCTCACATGTTGGCATAGTGCGAGAGGGACACTGTGCCTATGCGGTTTGTTTCCTACAAAACATATATTGTCAGGTAAAAACATGCGCTTTATTAGGGCTAATCTGTTGAGGGTCGAAGTCTGTTAACTTGGGTGCCATAGTCTAGGGACTAAGTAGATGGAGAGTCCACAGTTCACTGTGGTACGTCTGCTGGTCTACTGTCATGTTGGATGAAACAAGGCATATAAAAATGAGTTTGTGGTGTTCAGTTGTCATCTAGGCTGTGATATGGAGCAAGTTGAGGATGATATTGGGCTTGTGCTTCAGTTTTTTTCCTGCCCATAAAAATAAATCTGTTCCCAGTTATTTCATGAGGACAGAAACTTGTTCCCAGTGCTGCAAGCATGGTCAAAGAAAATGGAGGGGGAAAGCTCCTTTTAGGACCAAAGTGTTTTTGTGCTTTGACTATCTGACATTACTGAGGAGGGAGATCAGTTGGTGCACAACAGATTTTTCTCCATGCTGGGCTGCCTCAGCAAGGCACATCCTTCAAAGCAAAAGGCACCATGTACAGACAGCAGTATTGAGGATGTGCTTCTGTTGGGTTGCGTTTTGGGTTGCATTTGACCTGTAAGTAGTGCACTAGGGATTGTTGTTCCTTGATCCAGGAATATGTTTGTGCCTGGTGTGCTGGAGCCAATGAGCACAGAGAGTAGATATCTACTTTTTAACCTTTAATGCAGTTCTGTACAGAAAGGGGTGCTAGGTGATAATGCACAAAAACTCACACCCCTCATTGGACAAGTTGTAGGCTTTTACACAGGTTACAACAAAGAAGTTGCACAATACTTGCTTATTGGTCAACTGGTGTACTCCTGGGCGTGTTCTGATTAGTGATTAGTTCATTATACAAAGGCTGTCTCATATCAGCGTGTAAGGTTGCTTCTCAGGGGTGTGATTTTTACCATGCTAATTGACCTTAGGTTACCCTCAAGCAACCTTATCTTCTTCTCCCCCACCCACCTGGTCGTCTTTGACATTAGCTCATTCTTGTCATTCCTGTGTTACCTCTATGTGAGTTTGCTCAGCTTGAGGAACGCAGGATGACCAGCTTTATATGGAGTGCATATTTTTTCATATGTGATTATGGTTTTTTCCTATGTGATAAGGGGTAAAAGAGCAGAAAAGCATGACCAGCTATGTTAATACCAGTGGAATGTGGTATGGCAGGCAGACTGCTTGCTATTAGAAGACTTGCTGTTAGAAGACCTGCTTCCCCTATCACGGCGGCATTCCTATGTTCCTAAAGTATGTTAACTTGCTTCTGAATTGCCTTACCAAACTAAGTAAACTTTTGGAAAACTACTTACTTCTGCCTCCAGTGTGAATAGAAGGATCTCTGGCACTGTGTAAGTGTGTGTGTGTGTGTGGTTTGGTGTTTTTTTTAAGTGTTGGGTTACTACTGCAAAAGCATCTCTAGCAGCTCTTTGCTCCTTATGAGGAGCTAGTCTGGGCTAGTCACCTGCCACACCAATGCTTGTGGAATCACGTGCTGCGGAGATCTTTCCTATTGCTGAAATGCTGGGGACTACCTCTTGCAGTCATCACAGCATGCTACATTTCTCCCTGTTTGCTTTTAAACATCATCAAATAGCTTCCAATTTTAAATGTAGTGCGTCTTTACCTCTTGGTCTCATTTTTCCTCTGTCTTAGTCTGTTGCCTCTTTTATAAGCTCTACTTGGGTTGAGTCTGATAAGGCCCTTGCAAGCATGCTATTTGAACTCTCTTGCCAAGTAGTGGAGAAATCCAGCCTTTCAGGAAGTGATTAATCTTTCATTAATGCCCATAGAATAGCTGCTACCACAGAGCAATCTGTTTCTCTATTTCCATCAGTTTGTAGAAATTTTGGAGGATTAGTTTAGACTGTGTGCCTATATATTTGGTGATGGTGATGAGCTCCACTGAGTGATGATCTCTGCTTGACAGATTGCAACTCACCTTGTTAAGAACGAATTCAGCTACTGAAGGTGAAGGGCTCTGGAGCAGAGGCTCGCGCTGAGGGACCCTTTCTCCAGTGGCCAAACCGCAGCGGCGAGGCGGCAAAAAGCGCCGAGGGGGAGAGGGAGAGGAGACCCCAGCCCGCCCCCCCCCCCCCCCCCCCCCCCCGAGTGGGAAAGCGGGAGGTGTCAACGAGCAGCGGAGTCGAGTGTGACAGCGGCCAAACACCCTCACGGATAAGAGCAGCCCCCAGGGAGCGTGAGCGAACAGAGCCGGCAAACAGAGGCGGTAAAGCAGCCAGGGAGCGGCGCAGCAGTTTGCGTGGCAGTTCGCGCAGGCAGGGCGAGTGGCGAAGGCGGCTGGGCAAGGGTGGAGCCGCCCCTCCTGGCAACTCAAGTAGTGGGCATCGCCTATCCAGGAGATATTCTAGCCATGGAATATTCCATCCGGGAGTGTGAGAGGGAGATCGACTGGTGGAGCAGCACCCTGCCCTCCCTGAGGCAGCGGCAGCAGGAGGCAGCTCCACAGAAAGCAGAGAACCGTCTACCCTCTTGCCACTGAGCAGAAAGAGGGGACCTAAGAGATGGGGGCGAATGGAAACGGGTTCCTGCTTGGGGTGGCAAGCGAATCTTCCCCCGGCCTCCCTCACCTGCCCAGTTGCCCTTAAGCAACAGATATGGGGCTCTGGAATGTGAGCGACTGGCCACAGAGGAAGTGGGTGAAGGTGAAGCTCCATCCGGGGGGTTGCCTAGAACGAGTCAGACAACCCAAGAATTATGACTGCCTCGGCTAAGAAAGAAAGGAGGGTCACTGTCATAGGTGATTCCCTTCTGAGGGGGACAGAGGGCCCGATCTGCCAACCAGACCCATCCCACAGGGAAGTCTGCTGCCTCCCTGGGGCCCAGGTTAGGGATGTTGCTAAGAAACTCCCTGGTCTGGTGCAGCCTTCTGATTACTACCCCCTCTTGGTAATGCAGGTTGGTGGGGACGAGATGGCAGAAAGAAGTCCCAAGGCCATCAAAAGGGACTTCAGGGCATTGGGGCGACTGGTTGAGGGATCAGGGGCGCAGGTGGTGTTTTCCTCCATCCCATCAGTGGCAGGGAACAACACTGAAAGGGGCAGGAAGACTCACCTGGTTAACAGGTGGCTCAGGGACTGGTGCCATCGGTCCAGTTTTGGCTTCTATGATCACGGGGAGGTGTACACAGCACCGGGCCTGCTGGCAACAGGTGGAACTCAGCTCAAAGGGGGAAAAAGAATTCTTGGCCACGAGCTGGCGGGGCTCATTGAGAGGGCTTTAAACTAGGTTCGAAGGGGGAAGGGGATATTGCTCAGCTCACTAGGGATGAGCCTAGGCTTGGCGTGCCAAGGCCAGGGGTGAGATTGACAGCCCAGCTCAAGTGTGTCTACACCAATGCACGTAGCATGGGCAATAAACAGGAGGAGCTGGAAGCCATTGTACAGCAGGACGGCTATGACCTGGTCGCCATCACAGAAGCGTGGTGGGACAACTCGCATGAGTGGCATGCTGTCATGGATGGCTACAGACTCTTTAGGAAAGACAGGCCAACAAGGAGAGGTGGGGAAGTTGCTCTATATGTGAGGGAGCAACTGGAATGAGCTTGGCCTGGGGGCAAATGAGGAACGAGTTGAGAGCTTATGGGTTAGAATTAAGGGACAGGCTCATATGGGTGATGTTATTGTGGGTGTGTACTACAGGCCACCTGACCAGGAGGAGGAGGTTGATGAGGCCTTCTACAGGCAGCTGCAAGCAGCCTCACAGTCCCAGGCCCTGGTTCTCATGGGGGACTTCAACCACCCTGACATCAGCTGGGAAGACCATACAGCTAGGCTGGCGCAATCCAGGAGGTTCCTACAGAGCATCGATGATAACTTTCTGATGCAAGTGGTGGAGGAACCAACAAGGAAGGGAGCGCTGCTGGACCTTGTATTAACAAACAAGGAGGGACTGGTGGAGGATGTGAAGGTTGGAGGTAGACTCGGCTGCCGTGACCATGAAATGGTTGAGTTCAGGATCCTGCGTGGAGGAAGCAGGGCGATAAGCAGAATCAAAACCTTGGACCTCAGGAGGGCTGACTTTGCCCTCTTCAAGGAGCTACTGGCAGAAATCCCGTAGGCCAGGGCTCTCGAAGGCAGGGGGATCCAAGAGTGCTGGTCGCTCTTTAAATGACACTTCCTCCATGCTGAGGAGCAATGCATCCCCCTGAGAAAGAAATCTAGCAAAGGAGGCCTACATGGTTAAACGAGGAGCTTCTAGCGGAGATCAGGTGGAAGAGAAAGGTCCATGGAATGTGGAAAGAGGGGCAGGCCACTTGGGAAGAGTACAGGAACGTGGTCAGAGCGTGCAGGGATGCGACGAGGAAGGCCAAGACCCACCTGGAATTGAAGCTGGCAAGGGATGTCAAAAACAACAAGAAGGGCTTCTTCAACTACATCAGCAGCAAAAGGAAGGCTAGGGACAATGTGGGGCTGCTGCTGAATGAGACGGGTGTCCTGGTGACAGAGGATGCAGAGAAGGCAGAGCTACTGAATGCCTTCTTTGCTTCAGTCTTCAGTGCTAAGACTGGCCCTCAGGAATCCCAGGCCCCGGAGGTAAGAGAGGAAGCCTACAGAGAGGACGACTTTCCCTTGGTCGAGGAGGACTGTGTGAGGGATCGCTTAAGCGATCTGGATGTCCACAAATCCATGGGCCCCGATGGAATGCACCCACGAGTGCTGAGAGAGCTGGTGGATGTCATTGCTGAGCCACTCTCCATCATCTTTGAGAGGTCCTGGAGGACAGGAGAGGTGCCCGAGGACTGGAGAAAGGCCAGTGTCACTCCAGTCTTCAACAAGGGCAAGAAGGAGGACCCAGGGAACTACAGGCCGGTCAGCCTCACCTCCATCCCGGGAAAGGTGATGGAGCAGCTTATCCTGGAGGCCATCATCAAGCAAGTGGAAGAAAAGAAGGTTATCAGGAGTAGTCAGCATGGATTCACCAAGGGGAAATCATGCCTGACCAATCTAATAGCTTTCTACGATGACATGACTGGCTGGGTAGATGAAGGGAGAGCCGTGGATGTTGTCTACCTCGACTTCAGCAAGGCTTTTGACACAGTCTCCCATGATGTCCTCCTAGGGAAGCTTAGGAAGTGTGGGCTGGATGAGTGGTCAGTGAGGTGGATTGAGAACTGGCTGAATGGCAGAACTCAGAGGGTTGTCATCAGTGGCACTGAGTCTAGTTGGAGGCTGGTAATTAGTGGTGTCCCCCAGGGGTCAGTACTGGGCCCAGTCTTGTTTAACTTCTTCATCAACGACCTGGATGAAGAGTTAGAATATACCCTCAGCAAGTTTGCTGATGACACCAAACTGGGAGGTGTGGTAGACACACCGGAAGGCTGTGCTGCCGTTCAGCGTGACCTGGATAGGCTGGAGAGTTGGGCAGAGAGGAACCTGATGAGGTTTAACAAAGGCAAATGCAGGGTCCTGCACCTGGGGAGGAACAACCCCATGCATCAGTACAGGCTTGGGGCGGACATGCGGGAGAGCAGCTCTGTGGAGAGGGACCTGGGTGTCCTGGTGGACGACAGGTTGACCATGAACCAGCAGTGTGCCCTGGCTGCCAAGAAGGCCAATGGGATCCTGGGGTGCATTAGGAGGAGTGTGGCCAGCAGGACGAGGGAGGTTCTCCTTCCCCTCTACACTGCCCTAGTCAGGCCTCATCTGGAGTACTGTGTCCAGTTCTGGGCTCCCCAGTTCAAGAAAGATGAAGAGCTACTGGAGAGAGTCCAGCGGAGGGCTACAAGGATGATGAGGGGACTGGAGCATCTCTCCTACGAGGAGAGGCTGAGGGAGCTGGGCTTGTTCAGCCTGAAGAAGAGAAGGCTGCGAGGGGACCTAATAAATGCTTATAAATATCTGAAGGGTGGGTGTCAGGAGGATGGGGCCAAGCTCTTTTCAGTGGTGCCCAGTGACAGGACAAGGGGCAATGGGCACAAACTGAGGCACAGGAAGTTCCATCTGAATATGAGGAAGAACTTCTTCCCTCTGAGGGTGACGGAGCACTGGAACAGGCTGCCCAGGGAGGTTGTGGATTCTCCTTCTCTGGAGATATTCAAGACCCGCCTGGACAAGGTCCTGTGCAGCCTGCTGTAGGTGACCCTGCTTTGGCAGGGGGGTTGGACTAGATGACCCACAGAGGTCCCTTCCAACCCCTACCATTCTGTGATTCTGTGACTTTTTTTTCAGTCTCCTGGTGGGGTTTTTTTGGGATGTGCCTAGCTCCCTGAGACAGTAGTGTTGGCTTGTCAGCAACACTTCTACAGAATGCCCTGCTTGCTCTTTCTAATGAGAAAACATTTTTTGTGTTTTTAAACTGTATGATGTGTGTTACTTGTGAAATATTAAGAAACGAGCTAGCCTGCAGGAAGTGAATTTATTAGGTCACACTTGCATTAAGAAACAGTCTGGCTGTAAACCAACTAAATGTTATTGTGTATTTTTTGGCCTAATGGTTTGTTGATCTGTGCAAGCACTGAATGTTATGTGTCCTGTGTGTCTGTCCCCCGTGCTCCTCCCCCCCAAATCTCTCGAGGCTATTTGACTGTGGGGCTTGCAGTTAGCAGAGAGAGAATTTTTTGGGTGGCTGGTTTTGCCAGTTGCACTGTAATGCACAATGGATGCTTGAAGTCATTGGTGTTTTTCATGTCCTGTGACTGTTCTATCTGTGCTTAAAAGCAGCCACTTGTCACAAAAGCTATTTCCCATAGCTGCTTGTGTTGCCATGCGGGGAAGGTGCTTTTGCTAGACAAGGGTGTAATGTCATTTGGTAGCTAGGAGGTGAAGCCACGGGCACTTGTGTGGCAGATCACCCTGGCAATGTGAATGGACCCAAATGTGAGAATAATATACCTGTGGAGGTAAAAAGGACCTTTTGGTACCTGTGGTCAAACTGTAGGCATGGCTGTGCAGAGTTGGTGGGATGGGCTGTTATGTCCTGTCCCAAGTACCTCAGGCTGCAGCTTCTTCATATGAACCACTGTCAGAGGTGCATGTGGTGCTGGGTATAAAGGCAGGGAAGGGAGAAGGATGTGAGCTAATCGTTGTGGGATTTTTGACTGTTTTTTCTAACTCGCTGGCCTCTGAAGCAAGCTTCGCTGACTAATGTTGTTGCACAGTGTCAATGAAGGCCACCGTCTGTGTAATTGGTATCCTTCAAGGGCTGCTGGGCAGAGGAGAAATAGAGCTCTGAAGTGAGAGGGTAACTCTGAAGGCTGCCAGCTGAAATGTTAACAAGAAGCATGTCTTGGAGATGTGCCTGATGTGAATTACGCACCCTTGTTTACAGGGCTTGGACAGACTTTTGGAATAGTATTTTAACAAATCTGCTGCATAATCTGGAAGTAAATCCCTGGGCTGTATTAACCTAGACCCCAGTACTATGAAGGCTGTTGATGCCGTGAAAAGCCGGAGTTGAAGACTCAGTAGTCGGCAGACTATTAAGCAGGTATTCTTTATTGCGGCGCCAGGCACACGGGGGATCTCTCCTCCAAATTTGTGCACCGAAGAGACACAGTTACTAGGTATTTATGTTATGTTAACATACATATTAATTACATTTCAAAGAAATGCTTATCATCGGCGGGGTCCTCAGATTATCCTGCAGCCTCCTTATCTCTGCAGCTTGCATACCTGTTCTCCCAAGGCCCAGGCGCCTAAAGGGATTATTCAGGAGTCCCTTGTCCTGCAACCATCCCAATTATTCACAAAGAACCAAGACTTGTTTCTGACCACCTGAAGTGATAACATCCCCTACATGTTACATTTGTTACATTTACAGTTATCAATCCCTCCTTTTCTTTTGAGGATTTGTAGCTAGAAAGCTATGAATCCTCACTATTGTATTTTGTAGGTATTATTTTCAAATAATTCTATTTGGTGCCTAATCTTGTTCCTTTTTCCAGTCACTGTGTGTCTCAACTGAATCCTGACAACACCAAAGGAAACATTTGAGAGACATGCAAACAAGTATTCCTAAAACCACCAGTGTGATCATTCCCATGAATAATTGTTTCAACCACTCTAAATTGGGGAGCCAAGAGGTTAATTTATCCCATAAATCTTGAAATCCCAAGGAAGTATCATCCAAAGATACTTCATGGAATATTCGTGTTTTCTCCAAGAATGTGTTCCAGTCTGCTTCTGTCTGTCTTTATGGATATATGCAGAGCAACTGGTATTGATGATCGTAGACACTCCCCCTTCTTTGGCAGTCAATAAATCTAATGCCATTCGGTTCTGTAGCACAACTTTAAGGGATGATATTTCTGTCTGTAAATTTTCCATAGTATTTATTGTTAGATTTTCCATCTTTTCTAAAACCGTGGAAGTGTTTATCATGGCTTTTTCCAGTTCGCTTACTCCTAGCCATGGTAAGAACCATCTGACAAAGCTATGAAACTTTGTTCCCCTACTTACAAGTGCGTTGTCTTCCCGTTTGGCTCATCTCCATGATGTTCTTAATATGCCATTAGGTATTTGGGACTGATTATATATTCGGTCTTGGCTGACTAGATGACCTATGGTATACATTCCCTTCCAACCTGCAGGGAGCTGCTTTCTGCTAATGCCATCACCACACAGCCACCAATACCTGTTGGGTAATTTACAGGGCCCGTCAGTGGCTGTGAGATTAGCTCCATAAAATCTTCCGTGGTTTACCCAGCCAGTTGATACATTCCTAAAATAATCCCAGTTCGAGGGGCTATAGGTTTCTAATTGGGTTCTGTTACAAAAATCTATATATATCGCGCCTGTCCCTTTCAAATCCCAAGTCCCTACTTCTACTGTAGTTTTGTTGATCCAATAATCATTCCACCCATACCTGCAAGTACAATTTTTGTGTGCATGGAAGGGGGGTCGGCACAAACAAGTGTTGGATCTTGCTTTCCATAGGCAGCTATTATTGCTGACCAATATCTGGGTGTTATCTAATATCTGTAGGTCACATCTTGGTCCAGTCATGTAGTTCGAGTTGTCGTGGTCGCAGTATCCTCCATCATGTCTTCTCTAAAACTCGGGCCAAGTATTATTATCACAATTCCAATGAGTGGATCCTACCCCCTATAAAGGGAGTCTTATGTCACCTTTTGGTAAGGCAGTACAAATCCAACAATCCTTAGCTCCCATGGCATTCGCTATCATCTGAATTGCATTGTAATAGAAGTTCTCTCTCCAAGCGTTTACTAAAAAGCCTAGGTTTAGCAAAGTTACCGCCGCAATCATAGTTTCAAACCGCCAGCTTTTTCGACCATCCATCCTGGTTTAGGAGCCTTCTTCACTTGAGAATAATGGATCCAGGCCGGTTTTTCTCTAATCTTAATTGCAGTGAAGGTGGTCAGCAATAGCTGGTAAGGTCCATTCCACTTCTTTCTCAGTGGATCACCTGAAAAATTCTCTTAACATACACCCAGTCTCCAGGGCTAAATGGATGGATCGAGTGATCTAACCCTTTAGCCCTGGTACCCAAAACATTTTTACTAATTTTTTCTAATTGTTTTCCCAAGGATATAGGATAATTCTGTAGATACTGATTTCCCAACTGGTTCAAATCTTCCCCCTGATATTTAGCCTGGTATGGTCTCCCATATAGTATCTCAAAAGGGCTCAAATTTTCTTTGGTTCTAGGTTTTACGCGTATCCAAAGTAGTGCAATAGGCAGTGCTTGGTACCAATATAGGTTTGCTTCTTGGCATATTTTTTTATGTATGTTGTTTTATCATGTGGTTCATCTTTTCTACTTGCCCACTGGCTTGTGGTCTGTAGGGCATATGTAACTGCCAATCAATTCCTAATAATTTGCTGACCTGTTGCACTACTTCTGCACAAAATGTGTCCCCCTATCTGAGGAGATAATTGTTGGTACCCCAAACCGAGTTGCTATTTCATTTAATAATACCTTAGTTACTTCCCTTGCTTTATTTGTTCTACAAAGGGAATGCTTCTAGCCAATCTGAAAAGGTATTCATGAGTATTAATAAGTACCTGTACCCTCCTTTTCTTGGAAGTTCAGAGAAATCAGTTTGCCAATGTTCTCCCGGTATACTTCCCTTCCCAGTACTTCCTAATTGTACCTGGTTACCTGTATTGGGGTTATTTTTAAACATGTTTCACATTGTTGGGTTACTTGTCAGACTGTAGTATACAAATTGTTCCCTATTAATTTCTCATTTAAAAATTTATACAGGGAGTCCGCTCCCCAGTGTGTCCTAGCGTGTTATTCTTTAACCATGCCCCATATCTGTTTAGCAGGGATTATAATTCTGCCATCACTTCAGTAGTCCCATCCCTGGGATGGAATTTGTCCTCCTAATCCCTCTATTAATTCTTCATCAGCTTTAGAATACTCAACGTTTTCTTGGTCACTCAGGTTTCTATTTCTGTTATCTGGAATTAAGGCTAAAATCTCTTGCATTCTCTCTGCTGCCTGATTAGCTTCAGAGTCAGCCAACCTGTTATCTCTTTCCTGTTCAGTGTTACCCTTCAGGTGTCCTCGGCAGTGCATGATGGCAACTCTTGTTGGTAGTTGAATGGCTTCTAATAGTCGAAGGATTTCCTCAGCGTATTTAATCTGCTTCCCTTGCGCAGTTAGTAGTCCTCGCTCCTTCCAAATTGTCCCATGAGCGTGGACAACTCCAAAGGCGTATTTGGAATCTGTCCATATTTTTATTTTTTTTTCCTTTTGTTAACTCCAGAGCCCTAGTTAGGGCAATAGTTTCAGCCTTTTGAGCTGATGTTCCAGCAGGTAGTGATTGAGACTCAACTACTTCGTCTGCTGTTGTCACCGCATACCTGGCCTTTCGAATACCTTGTCCGACAGTGCTGCTTCCATCAGTGAACCAGGAATCCTGTGCATCTTCCCGGGGTTCCTCTTTCAAATCTGGTCTGCTGGAGTACACAGTCTCTGTGGTTTCTAAGCAATCATGTACCGATGATTCAGAGATTGATCTGCTGAGAAAAGAAGCTGGGTTCATAACTACAATATTAATATCCTCTGATTCAATTAGAATGGCCTGTTATCGTGGAAATTGGGATGGGGAAAGCCAGTAGTTCCCTTTTTGTTGCAGTACAGCTGATACTCTGTGTGAGATCAGTACTGTGATCTTTTGGCCCTACATGATACATTTGTTACATTTACAGTTATCACTATTATGTATGTTTTCCACAGATTTAGTAATCAAGGCTCCTTGCACATAAGTAAGGTTGGCCCAGCTGGGGGTTACTCTCTGCTGGGGTTGTAACACTAATTAACACAGCATCTTTCTGGTCAACAGCCCTGATCTGAAACTGCTCTCAGTTTCACAGGATGTGAACCTTGGGACTTCTGATACTGTTGATAAGCAAATACTGTTAAAATAACAGTAGCTGTATTCAGAGCTTGACTTGAAGTAACAGTTTGTGAAGCTGGTGTAAAAGAAGGTGCTTGGCATTTCTGTGCTGATGGCCTCGATGTTTTCCTGTAAAGCTGGACTCTTTGGATACCTGTCCACCAGGAGGGACTTGCTGTACAACTCGTGTGCAGAAGAACTTGGAAAGCTGCTTGGAGGCAGTGACAAGGTGTCCCATCAGAATGAGGAAAAGATGACATGGGAGACCATGGAGGACCTTTTGCCCTCACTCAGAAATGGTTGCTCCTCTTCGTGGTGGTGTTTTCCTCTCCTCCTCACACAAAACAACCCAATAATTGGCATGCAGATTTTGCTGCATTAAACAATGTAGCATTGTGTGGGAGGTGCTGTGAAATCTTTCTTATTGAGCTTTGGAGAGCCTCCAAGGAGGAGTGCTCGCCTAAACTAGCGTATGAACTTCTGCTCTGAATATCACCTGGCAGTGCCTTTAAATAGGGAAACACCAGTGATCTAACTCCATGTTGTTGTCTGAAAAGCAGATTCTTTAACTGGTATGCAATAAGCCAATCCTCACACACTTGAGAGAGATACTGTTTTATTCAGGCCTGGGGGCGTGGTGGATTTTCCACAAATCAAGCACACCCAATGCTGGCTGCTTTGTTACATTTATACATTAAATTAATGCATATTCTATCTATCTAATACTCCTTCTAATCTACATGTGTTGTGCAACTATATGGCGTCATTCTTCTTGGCTCCTTTTCAGACCCCTCTGCGCATGTCTTCCTCCGTTTCAGGAGTCTCTCGTGGTCCTTGGTGGTCTTCCTGGATGAGATACCCTGGTTGCTTTTATCCATATATGGTCACATGTCATCTAAGCACAACTTCAGGTTACTTTCTGTTGCCAGTTTTCCTTTGTTCCTTAAAGAAGGAGAATTTGATTAAATGGATAGTGTAGATGGCCAAGATATTCTGTCTCTAAGCTTAGGTTAAACATTAACAAAATTCTGGTCATGCACTACCTGATCAAAGGAACACTATTGAACACAAACCATACTCTTTCTTTCCAAGGGAAGAACCTGTATTAGAATATGGCTGCAGATTTCAGTCCTCACCAGTAATTCTTCCCTCTTCTGAATAATTGTCAAGCATTGCTATTAAGCCAGAGGTGATGTAAAGTTGATAAATGGGGTGAAAGGCAAAGCTCCATCTGTTAGGGAAACACAGGAAGTCCCTGAAGTCTTCCTAATAACTTGATTTGTCATTGATCCTAACAAAGTATCTGTAGGTGTGCTTTCATGGAACAACATGTCAAGCTTGACTTTGGAGATAGTTACCTATATGGCAACTATCTTATCTGGAGATAAGAAGGTTTTTTTTTGACATCTGTTGTAAATCAAGTGTTGTATTTTGCCTCTGAGGTCTAACTGGATCTTTCTCAAGTACTACATAGGTCCTATGTATGTGGGAATTGCTCAGTGATGCATAAGCGGAGTTGATCTTTTGGCTGTTTTGTACAGGCTGTTGACTTGCTGCATGTTTGTGGTTTTTTTAAGGTGCTGATAAATGAGAAATGTTTCCTATGAGGCGGGAAACCTTCTTGTGGAAAAGTTGATTGATGTATTTCAAAATCAGACCTGCGGTGGTGTTTGTGTAGTTTTTTATGATCATGCTGCTTTCTAACTTTGTGTTAGTTCAGTGGATAGCCCCAGCTGCAGAAGTCTTTTTAATCTGTTTGGGGTTGGGTGTTTTATACTCATTCCTCAAAACTGCTTCAGGAATTCCTGCTAAAGACTTAGGTCTGCACTGAGGTATTTGAGACTACGTGTTCAGCAGCAGCGCGCAAGCTGGGAGAAGCCACTTAGATTTATGTCAATATTATTGGTAAGGGGTAAGTCTGAAAGACCTGCCAGTCTACTTTTTTCTCATCTCCTGAGTAGAACGGAGGCTATGGCTTGTATTTTGTCTCATGGTTTTTGATCTCTAGTACACAAACACAATATTTTCCCCTCTGTGGGATGGATCAGCTTACACTTCTAGCTCTTTGTAGCAGAAAGCTGTTCTTTAGCACAGGAACCAGCTGAAATGGTGGTGCAAATCCCTAGCTATCAGGAAGAAAGGGAAATTACATTGATGCATGTGGTGTCTCTTGTTTTACAGACTGGATATAAACAAGTTTTTCAGCTGATCAAAGTTTGCATTTTGACTTTGATAATGCCTTTATTTCAGGTGCCTCAGAATAGGTGGAAGAATTAGATTAAGTTCAGTAAAAATGTCTTGCTGCTTGGTTACTGGAACGTGCATAGTTTTTCGGAATATGGGTTGAGGTAAGAACAAAGCTGACAGAGAGGACTTAAAAGTGGTTTGCTGTAGCACCTGGTAGACTTGGGCCCTTATGAATGCCCAAAGGCTTCTGGCCAAGAGGGGAGCAAGAGAGGCAGCTGATCTCATCCTTGCTCATCCTTATGAAGCATGTTTAAATTCCTTGGGAGATCTGGCACCCAAAGTAAAACTGCCTGTACTGTTGACTTGTGGAGCACAAGTCAGCTGTCCCCTGGAATGCTCTGTGCAACCTTTGTACAAGATACCACACTGGTCTTAAGCTTGTGGCAGTGCTCCTATCTCCTGGGAAGGCATCGGTAGAGGGCAAAGGGGACTATCCAGTCTTTGTCCCTGTCCCCCGGCCTCCCAGACGGGGTACTGCAACTTTTTGGAGTTAGATGAACCTGTGGACCAAAGGTTGGACTACTTTGGAAGCAGGAATTTGTTTTCTGAATAGTGTATGTAAATGTGTCGAAGCAGTAGAAATTTACTTGGGTTACACGACCCTGCAATTTGTGTCTACTTTGGGAAGAGTTCACTGCCTCCTTTGTATAGCAAGTGTCAAAAGGATACCTGCAGTACAGTAGGATGGTGCAAGCTTTTGAGCATTACAAAGGCATGCTGCAGTAGCCTATGTCCTCATGGCTTGTGCTGAGGCTCAAACTTTTTGATACTGTCTGGCGTGAACTTGTAACTGCAGGATTTCTGTAGCAAGAGCATTGTGAAGGGAGTGCTGCATGCTTTTTCTGAGCATCAAACAGAAACTGTTCTTCCAGGTTTTGCGAAGCAAAAGGTGGCAACGCTAGGTTTTGAGTACCTGTTTGAGAGGATTTGGAAGATGAAAACTTATTTTCTCAGCTAGCATATATGGCTGAGACCATTAGCCAAATATTTCCTTAGTCTTCTATGTAATAAGTTACTTACCTGCTTACAGAGATTTTAATTGATTAAATACAGTGGTTCAAGTTGGGTGAGAAAATGATTGTGTCAATGTATTTGCTGATCTGCCCGTACCCCTAAATCCATTTAGTAGAAGGAATGTAGAAATTTAGGTATTTGAATAGTTTCTTCCTTGAACAATGTTTTGTTTTGGTTATTTCCCAGAACTCTTATGGCCGTAGCACTGCCGAGCATTATGTGCAGCTGGAAAGTACTGAGTTACTCCTACAGATAAAATCGGTTTCTGGAACAGTTATTGCCTTAGCAGAAGCAGAACAGAGAAAACAAATTAATATATTGGTAGGGTACGTTGTGATTCAGCAAGACCTAATACAGTAAGAGGTCCTGTCTGTTCCTGGGAAGTTTTATGGTGGAGATAATGCCAGGAGTCAGGATGCTGACCCTTCAAAAGGGAACCGATCCCAAAATGTCTCACACCTCTGTTGGAGGGGAGAGGTAGAAACTTCATGGTTTAGCATTGGTCTGGGTCCTTTCTGTGCAGACCAGTGAGGACCATCTGTATGCTGTTAAATCAAAGTATGACTTTGATACTGCTTAAGTTGCTAAGGTTTGAACAGGATAATATCCTAATCTCTTGATATGAGCTAATTTCTGCTAGGTCACCTGTCTGTCTTGGAAATGCCTATTATAACAGTACTCCTAGAAATAGGGTTAAGTCTTGTTGGGGAGGAATTAATGCACATAACAGGGAGCCAGAAAGTCAGTCCCCTTTGGTTGAGCTTTCCATCCCTTTGCAAAGCTGCCACGTAGGGAAAGGAAAGATCCGGGCTCAAAGGGCTACTCTGCCGTCGTGGGCAGGTTTTGGGGGAGCAAAGGGGTTTTAATTACCCAGTGAAAATAAAGCCTGACCTAGGAGTGAGAAGAGCCATTTAAAAGCACTGTGTGGAATGGAGTCAACTGAAGGTCAAGAAAGCTTTTTGGCCCAAGGACAGGTTAAACTGGCTCCAGCCCCATCAGGGCTGGAAATGAGAGGAAGTCTCCTGATGCCTGTGTGGTTCTGCCATGGGAGTTTGCAGGGAACAGAACTGCTGGGAAACTTTGACACTTGTTGGAGAGCAGTGCTTACTTTATCAGTTCTTTTAATGTCATTTTCCCAGCCCACTCACTAGGAAAGAGCAGGTTAACTCCAGTGAGCTGGCAGGGGAAGGGGGCGCTCGGCAGCTGTGCGCTAGAGCTGCTGAGTTGGCCTGTTTCTCTACTGTTCAGAGCTCTAAAATGCAGAGAAATGAGCAGTTGCAGAGTCAAGGGAAGCTTCAGTTTTGTTCAGCTTGGAAAAATCTTGGGTACAATCCTCTTTGGACTGAGATTGAACTTAAATAAGTCTTTCCACGATTGCAAATGCTCTTTTTGTTTTTTAGTGCATTTAGCTGTTTTAGCACAACTGTTCAGCTTTTTAGCAGAGTTGACTGTTAGCCTCAGTTTGACTGAACCCAGTTAGGACTTTTTTTTTGTCAGTATGGTGAAACTACTCTGAAAGAAGACAGGGCGAGTTGTGGTGTATCTGTTAGCTCTGAACACGTGCTTAGGGGCTGTTGTCTAGCTCTGCTCCCAAAGTTTCCCATGTGGCCACAACTCAGTGGCTGGTATGCAAGTAACAAGGCTGACAGAGGCCTATCAGGCTCTTGCTGGCTGTGTATCTGTACTGGAACTGAAACATCTGTGAAGCACTGAGTCAGCTCTCCAAAGACTGGCAAGCAGAGCTGGGAAGTACTGACTAGCATTTGAGTGTTTTTTTTTTGATTATTAAATACACTCAGGCAGTGTTTCTTCAGAGGATTTGTGTATGGGTTTGTGGACACATCTGAGGAAGATGGATTGTGATTACCTGGTGAAGATATTCTTTGAAAATCACAACCTGTCTTTGATTAATTGTTACTTTTTTAGGTGACCTTTTTCTTAAGTGAATACTACACTTGTGAAATGAATGTTTTCTTTCTCTTCAACAGTGGGCCACTATTCGGATAGAAAAAAGTGTCAAAAAGCCACAGCCACAGATGCTAAAGACTCCTGCTGCTAATGGTGAGAGCTGAGGATAAAGTCAAATTGATAAGACTAATGTTCTAAAGTAGAACTGAGTCCTTTTCAAATGGAGAAGTTGGATGTATGCATGAGAGAACTGGAGAAGAGGTGGGGTGGTTACAAGCTAACTGTTGCATCTAATTGTTTTGCAATGCTACTGGCACAAGAACTGTTCCTGCAGAATTAAATGCTTCTTTTACTGGCTTATGCTGAATGATTGAAAAAATGAGGGATGAAGAAATAGAGGGTGTGAAATAACATTAAGTTTAACAAAACAAAGTTGATCTTAAGATAGTGTCTTTGGTTGAGGGAAATTTTTGAGTTACAATATGCGATTGATTTTTGTCTTGAAATCTGTCTTCGGGTCACTGCTTGCCCGGGCTTATGGCCAACTATCTCAGTCCTAACAGCTTCAGACTACGCTTAATTTCTGAGGAGATCTGAATGTTTAGTGGACAGCACTTTTCTTTCCCAAGCTCAGTGCTTTTTCTGTTGTAGGAATGCTGGATGAAGTGTGTGGTATTACATTTCTTCCCTTTTTTCAGTCTGCTGCTATTCACCTTTTGCCTCCTTGGAGTTACCTCAGTGTTTGCCAGATGAACTTCTTACACTCATTATCTGTAGAAAGGCAGCTGAAGAGTTGCTTCATATTCCTTCCTTTACCCTAATTTTGAAATTAATTCTTTTACTATATCTTAAGCCTTACTGTGTGTGTGTCGTGGTAGGCTGTACTAGGTCAGAGTTGACTCTAAGACGTTGGAGCTGTAAGTGCAGTGAGAGCAGTCTGAGTTTGCCCAGGAAACAGGAGAAGGCTGATCAAGGCATTGCAGGCAGTACTTGGTTTTCTCCTGGTTCCTGACTGCCTTGGTATTGCTATTGATTTACTTGTTTTTGACAGCGTTTGACAGCAGTGTTAGCATTTTCTGTGTGGTTCCTCATTAGGCAGCACAGCTGGAAACAGGACCAGCTTGCCAGTTAGTAGACAAGTCAATTGTTACCTGATTCTGGAAATTAGCTCATGTGAATGTGGTACAATAACAGGGACTGAACTGGTTGTGTGCGTTTCATCTCCAAAGGAGTATCCTTGTCAATACTATAAACACTAGTATTATACAATCTCCAGGCTAGGCATAAAACAGGCTCCGGTAGTAGCAGATCCAACTGTCAGTTAGCACCTGTAACAATAAACTGGAGGTACTGCACAGCAGCTCTTACAACAAGTTAAAATTTGTCTTATTTAGTTGCTCACTGTGAAGTGGGTGAGAAAAAGTACATCCCATATCACTTATCAGTGTCCTGAAAGCTGTGGGTTTTTTTCTGGAGTGGTAGGATAGCAAGGTGAGTGATCCTTCTAAATAGTGTCAGTGCCCTGCTATCTGTGATTCACAAGTTGTCAGTGATGCAGCAAGATACCGTTTTTCTTTCTGTAAGGGTAGTAGTGTCCCATCATATCATGGGGCAGTGAGAGGGCCAGAGATCTGACTGTGCTGCTTTAGCTGCGCAGTAGGAGCTCTTGTCTTCCTAGATATCTGATCATTCTAGCATATAATTTTTTCTTGTCGAGAAAAGAAAGGTAAAGGGAGAAAGGACCTGGCTAGTAGATTATGTTCTATGAGCTATTTTTCCATAAAACAAGTACCTACTTCCCCCGTATATGTGACTGAGAGGTGTATAGTGCTAATATGTGCTGTAGTTCAGAACCTGGATTGATGTGAGTGTACTCCACTGTTTGGAGCATTAGTGATAGTAAAAATGGCCTGAGGGTAATTCATATAGATAATTGCATGCAGGCTATGTTCAAGTGCTCTTATGGATGAGGATACACAATCACAATAGTGGCTTGGAGCATGCTTGTAGTGTACTTCTCATATTTGAAATTAAAATTAAAACCTTTCCCTACTGTAGGTAGCTCTTACTGCAGTAAGCTGGAGTTTATTCCTTACTTGAGAAGGTATGGGGAGCAGGGTAGATGTGGAGTCTCCAGTGCCAAGCTCTGCTCTATATATTACTCTTGGGAGCTTTTTAAGCATGGGACTGACTTGTTTCTGGGCTTACTGTATGTGAATGAAAGTACTTGATGGCCAGGGTAGGTGTAGTAGGTCTAACAGTGCAGTATATAAGTTGGCATCCCGTGAGGTGTCAGAACATGAGCAGGTGGGGAAACCTAATTGCATTACACAATACTTACTGAGGGAGAATAAATTCCTGGTGATAATGAATTACAGAATAGCTGATGAAAACAGGGTAAGCATAAGTGTCTATGTGTATATACGCATATGCTTGTTAAGTGCTGAAGGGGAATGTGTAGCACCTCTTCCACATTTCCTGGACCATCCAGTCCCCACTAGGAAGTGGGTCAGGATAGGACAGAGCATTGCAGATGCATGTACAAGGGCAAGTTTTGCTGTTCCAAGACAAAGCAGAAATGGTCCTCCTCAAAGTCCTTAAAATCCGGTGTCCCTCAATATGAAAGACAAGAGAGCATGACTGGAGAGACACCACCTTTCTCTACAGTATCAAATCCAGTGTGTTTAGCATCTGTTGGCAGAAATCATAGAACGATAGAATGGTTTGGGTTGGAAGGGACCTTTAAAAGTAATCTAGTCCAACCGCCCTGCAATGAGCAGGGACATCTTCAACTACATGAGGTTGGTCAGACAGCCCCATCCAACCTGACCTTGAATGTTTCCAGGGATGCGGCACCTACCACCTTTCTGGGCAGCCTATTCAAGTGTTTCACCACCCTCATCGTTTAAAACAATTGCTCCTTGTCCTATTGCAGCAGACCTCGCTATAAAAAGTTTGTCCCCATTTTAATCATAGAATCTTGGTATCCTTCTATGATGGGGTTACAACATTGGTGGACAAAGGATGGGCAACTGACATCGTCTGCCTGGACTTGTGCAAGGCATTCGATACTGTCCTGCATGATGTCCTTGTCTCTAAATTGGAAGGACATGGATTTGACAGAAGATGGACCACTCATTGGATAAGGAACTGGTTTGATGGATGCACACAAAGTTTCAGTCAATGGCTCAATGTCCAGGTGGAGACCAGTGACGAGTGGTGTGCCTCAGGGGTCGGTACTGGGACCGGTGCGGTTCAATATCTTTGTTGGTGACATGGACAGTGGGACTGAGTGCACCCTCAGCAAGTTTGCCAATGACACCAAGCTGTGTGGTGTGGTTGACGCGCTGGAGGGAAGGAATGCTGTTCAGAGGGACCTAGACAGGCTGAAGAGGTGGGCCTGTGTGAACTGCAGGAAGTTCAACAAGGCTAAGTGCAAGGTCCTGCATGTGGGTTGGGGCAATCCCAAACACAAGTACAGGCTGGGTGGAGAGTGGATTGAGGGCAGCCCTGAGGAGAAGGACTTGGGATTACTGGTGGATGAGAAACTCAACATGAGCTGGCAATGTGCGCTTGCAGCCCAGAAAGCCAGTCATATCCCTGGGCTGCATCAAGAGAAGCATGGCCAGCAGGTCGAGGGAGGGGATTCTGCCCCTTTACTCTGCTCTTGCGAGATGTCACCTGGAGTACTACGTCCAGCTCTGGATCCCCCAGCAGGAGACAGACACGGATGTGTTGGAGCAGGTCCAGAGGAGGGCCACGAAGATGATCAGAGGGCTGGAGTACCTCTCCTGTGAGGACAGGCTGAGAGAGTTGGGGCTGTTCAGCCTGGAGAAGAGAAGGCTCCGGGGTGACCTTCTAGCAGCCTTCTAGTACCTGAAGTGGGTCTACAGGAAGGATGGAGAGGGACTTTTCACAAGGGTGTGTAGTGATAGGACAAGGGGGAACGGCTGTAAACTAAAAGAGGGCAGATTTAGATTAGATATTAGGAAGAAATTCTTCACCGCGAGGGTGGTGAAACACTAGAACAGGTTGCCCAGAGAAGCTGTGGCTGCCCCCTCCCTGGAAGTGTTCAAGGCCAGGTTGGATGGAGCTCTGAGGAACCTGGTGTAGTGGAAGATGTCCCTGCTCATGGCAGGAGGGTTGGAACCAGATGATCTTTAAGGTCCCTTCCAACCGTTACCACTCTATGATTCTATGATTAACTTTGGAAAAGACCTCTAAGATCATCAAGTCCAACTGCTGAGGATGTATCAGATACTACATTGATAAGAACAGATACTACACTTGATCTTTGCTGGAAGGCCACTTTAAGTATTGGAAGGCTGCAATGAGGTCTCCTTGCAGCTTTCTTGTCTCCAGGCTGAACAACCCCAACTCTCTTAGACTTTCCTCATAGGAGAGGTGTTCCATCCCTCTGATCATTTTTGTGGCCCTTTTCTGGACCCGCTCCAACAGCTGCATGTCTTTGCTGTGCTGAGGGCTCCAGAGCTGGACACAGGACTCCAGGTGGGGTCTCACCAGAGCAGAGTAGAGGGGCAGAATCACCTCCCTTGACCTGCTGGCCGTGCTTCTCTTGATGCAGCCCAGGATATGGTTGGCTTTCTGGGCTGCAAGCACACATTGCTGGCTCATGTCCAGCTTTTCATCCACCAGTACCCTCAAGTGCTTCTCTGCAGAGCTGCTCTCAATCCCTTCATCCCCCAGCTTGTATTGATGCTGGGGGTTGCCCCGACCCATGTGCAGGACCCTGCACTTGGCCTTGTTGAACCTCTTGAGGTTCACAGAGACCCACTTCTTGAGTTTGTCCAGGTCGCTCTGGCATCCTGTCCCTCAGCTGTGTTGGTTGCACCACTCAGCTTGTTGTCATCTGCAGACTTGGTGAGGGTGCACTTGATGCTGCTGTCTGTGTCATTGATGGAGATGTTAAATGGTACTGGTCCTGATGTGACCCCCTGAGGGATGCCACTTGTCACTGATCTCCATCTGGATATTGAGCCATTGACCACTACCCTCTGGCTGTGACCTTCCAACCAATTCCTTATCCACCAAACAGCCCACCCATCAAATTTAGAGAGAAGGATGTTTGGGGGACCATGTTAAACGCTTCACAGAAGTCCAAATAGATGACATCTGTAGCTCTTCCCTTGTCCACTGATGCAGTCAATCCATTATAGAAGGCCACTAGGTTGGTCAGGCAGGACTTGCCCTTGGTGAAGCCCTGCTGGCTGTCTCGAATCACCTCCCTGTCCTCCATGTGCCTTAGTATAGCTTCTAGGAGGATCTGTTCCATTAGCTTCCCAGGCACAGAGGTGAGGCTGACAGGTCGGTAGTTCCCTGGGTCCTCCTTCCTACCCTTTTTAAAAATGGGCACAATGTTTGCTTTCTTCCAGTCACCAGGGACTTCACCTGACTGCCATGACTTTTCAAATATCATGGAGAGTGACTTGGCAACTACATCAGCCAGTTCCCTCAGGACTCTGGGATGCATCTCATCAGGTCCCATAGATTTATGTATGTTCAGGCTCCCTCAGGTGGTCACAAACCTGATCTTCCCTTACAGAGGGAGGGGCTTTTTACCCCCCTGGTCCCCGTCTTGTGGTCCATCAGCTCGGGTGGGGTGAGGAGAGAGGTTCGCAGTGAAGATGGAGGCACAAACTTTGTTTAGTACCTCAGCCTTCTCCTCATCTGTTGATATGAGCTTGCCGTTCTTGTTTGTGGGGGGTGGTCGGGGGTGGTACGCTTTCTTTAACCTTCCTTTTCTGGGTGACATACCTGTAGAAGCCCTTCTTGTTGTTCTTTGCATCCCTTGTGAAGTTCAGCTCCAGCTGCACCTTGGCCCTCCTGACACCATCCCTACACAACTGGGCAGTGTTCCTGTATTCTTCCCAGGATACCTGTCCCTGCTTCCACTGCCTGTGCAGTTCCCTCTTGCTATTTAGTTTGACCAGCAGGTCTGGCTCAGCCACACTGGTCTCTTGCCTTCCTTTCCTGGTTTCTTACACCTGGGGATCGAGAGCTCTTGTGCTTTATGGAAAGCATCCTTAAAGATCTGCCAGGCCTGTTCTGCTCCCTTGTCCCTGAGGGCAGTTTCCCAGGGGATCCTATTGACTAACTGAAACGGCTGGAATTTTGTTTTCCTAAAATTCAGGGTCCTAACTTTACTCTTCACCTGACCCTTATACCTCAGGAGTGTGAACTCCACCAGGACATGATCTCTGCAGCCCAGGCTGCCTCCAGTTGTGATGTCACCAATTAGCTTACTTGCACTGGTGACCATCAGGTGCACTATTTAAGCCCCTTGTGTGGGGATAGCTGTTACCTGGCTTAAGAAGTTATCCTCAATACATTCTAGGAACCTCGTGGGTTGTCTGCAGCTTGCTGTGCTACTTTTCCAGCTGATGTCGGGGTGGTTGAAGTCCCCCAGCAGGATGAGAGTCTGCGAGCATGATGTGTCCCATAGCTGGAGGAAGACGACTTCGACAATAGGCTTCCCTTGATTGGGTGGCCTGTAGTAGATACCAGTCGCAAAGTTTCCCTTTGCCTTGGTCTCTGATTCTCACCCATGGCAGCCAGTGTCTCTGTGTTGGTCGTATGGTAAGGAATAGTCCCAAGAAAAATGTTGGCTGGTGTGCTTGCTGTGTGGGGAATTATCTGGTGCTGTCACCTCAAGGTCCCTCTGTGTTAGAGGGCAGCATGTTTATGTGTTGGGCCCAATGGTAGCTCTTGACTGTGTGGATACTTAGAGGCTAGATGTCTGTCTCACTGTAGCTGAATAACTAGTGCTCAGCTGTTAGAGTAGGTGTTGCCTTTGTCAAAAGGCAGTCCTCTTCATGTTGGTGGGTTTAAAAAACACAACAATGCTGTTAGAGTTTTGAAAATGACATCCGATAGAAGTAAGGCTTATGCAAGTAACGTCACTGTAAGTACATAGTGTCAAACTTGACCCTGATATAATTAGCTGACTAGAGTATGTGAGCTCAAATTCTTGGGGCATGTGCTGTGATACCGAGAAAAGCAGCAGCTATGACCTTTTTTTGTTGAGTGATGTTTGCTGTACTCTTGCATAATTCTGCCTTTTAGCTGTCTTTGGCAAACTGGTCTCTGCCCATGACCAAGGGATTAAAGGCCATTAAATACTAACTCTGATTGCAAGAATGCTAAGTACGTCACCTGTGCAAGCACGTGTTTTAGTTCAGTTCATAATACCTTCAGGTGCTGCTGAGATCTTGGCTTGGAGTAGCTTGTCCCAAGGCTGCAAGAGAGCTTGTGCACAGGGATGTCATGTGCCAATGGCTGTGCAGGCTGGCAAGGCAAGACATTGCAGCCATGCTATCTCAGCTGTGCCAGCAGTGTTAAACTTGAACCCTGGGCTGGTTTCAGCCAAGAAGCAGGAGCCAGGGGAGCCAGCTGCTTGGCTGATGCTGAACCAGGGGCTGTTTAAGGAGAAAGTGTTCCCAGTTCTCCTGGGAACTGAAGAGGAGTGGTGCTTGTGTGGTAGGTGCTGGAGGGTTCTGCTGGCCAGTTTCCTGGCTACGACCTGTCTCCCACCCCAGCAGCAGCATGGAGCAGACAGGTTGGACTGACTTGCCTGCAGTCCTGGATGATTCACAGCTTAGAATTTTAAGGGACTGATTGAGAGAAAAATTGAACCACAAACTAGAGATCTGTTTTGGGTTTAAAATACAACACAAGTGTAGTCTGTCCTGCTGAATGTTTGATGTGATGTGTATTTGTATAATTTCGACCCTGAAGGGCATGCAGTTGTTTAGGTGTTGTATTAATGATTTAAATTTATAGGCTGGTGATAGGACAATGCACTGAGATGGTCCGCTGATGGAATTGCAAGTTGTGGCTGCCAAGTTCAGAGCTGAAGGTGCTAATAGGTTTTGTTACAGTGTGATACCTCTCTTGCATGTTGCTTTAGCGTTTACCTGAGTGATCTGTGGGACCTGTATCTTGGAGCTTCTTGTGTTATCCCGTATGTATGCTACAGTGCAACATAAAGATTTTCTGTGTCACTTGTAATTTAAATGTTGTGTGTGATTTGCACAGCAAATTTTTCTGCTGGCAAGACATCCTTGGGATGCAAGCTTCCACATTGTGGGATCTGTATTTGTGGGAAAGTGCCTAGTAGCTTGAAACAGTTGGGTGCTTCCTCCTTCCCCATTTTTTTAATCTCAGTGTGAAAGCAGAGATTATGCAATGTGTCAGAGGTTGTCTGACAGAGTGGCAACCTGAACTTGGATCTCTAATCCTAGTTGAGTGTGTCAGGGGGTGGTTGTTTTGGTTAAATGTTATTCTAGATTTCTTCTGTCATCAATTTCTGGAGCCAGACTTGCTTACCAGAAAGGAGTTACTTGATCTTTATATTTAGCTTATGCAATTTGTCCTTGTCTTTGAAAGCTCTAGTGAGAAATTGGTGCTTATCAGACCATAAGTATAAAAAAACCCCAACAACCTGAAAAACAAAAAAACACCCAACAAAAACAAACAAACCAAAAAAAAAAACCACCACCAAAAAAAAAAAAGAGGAAATGAGGGGATATTTGCTGTTTGTACTGCAATTCTGAAGTCTCCATGTTTATCTTCTATTGTCAGGCATTATGTGGGCAGTTCAACTGAAACAAAACTGTTGGTGCCGAACTGAATTATATCAAGGCACTTCTAAGCACAACTTTCTTTGTGGTTTTTTGAGGGTTTCTGTTTGTTTGATTTAAACTAAAATAGAAAGTAGTGTGGTCCTGTCTCTGCTTACAGAAAAGACTTGTGCTGTGAAGGGGGAAGGTGTGTCTGTTTCAAAGTTGACCCATGTATGGATGTCAGGTAGCTGTTGTGGTCTGGGTCTTTGGCAGGAAGTGGTAGAGTACGTCTCAGCCTAATGTGTCTGTGGGATGCCAGAATGTCTGACAAGAGATGGGCCTAGGGAACAGGGAAGCCCCAAGGAGGAGACTGAATACCCTTAAATACACAGAGCACTGGGAGAAGGGAATGGAAAGGTCAAGGTCTCATTTGGTTTCGTCTGGAAACATAAGATGGTCTTGAATAAAGTTGCGGAGTTGAGGACTTGTCAGATGGTGGGAAAGTATTTGCTTTCTTGCTTTACTTTCAGTAGGCAACAGAACTTGACGTATTTGCTGCTCAAGGTGTTTATGTGAGGAAGGGGAGCTAGAACTGGCCTACTGAAGAGTATGCTGTGTTCAGCAACTCATCTGATCTTGCTGTCATTGGAGGGGCTCTGTTAGCAAGTTCGTCTAAGTAATGCAGAGTGGCGAGTGATTTGGAGGGTGACTGTTACTGTATAGAATTACTTCCTCATATGATTACCCTTTCCTTCCCAAGGTATCATTGAAAGAGATGAAACGCCTATGGAAAAAGAAATTGCGCGTCTGCATCAAGTGGACTTTGAATTCTCTGACATATTCTACTTCTGCAGAAAAGGATTTGAGGCCATTGTGGAAGATGAAGTCACCCAGAGATTTTCCTCTGAAGAGCTGGTCTCCTGGAATCTCCTCACAAGGACTAATGTCAACTTTCACTACATCAGTCTGAGGCTGACTGTTGTGTGGGTCATTGGAGTTATAGTGCGGTACTGCTTCCTGCTGCCACTACGGTAAGCTCATGGGTGCTGAGGGATTTTGTCGGTCTGAGAACATGTAAACATGTGTTTTCTTGGGAAATGTCATGTCGGCTTTTTTAATCCAAAAGCAGATTTAGCAGATACAGAAGATGAACCTGCTTAAACTCTCCTTTGAATGGTTAAGAAACCATTCAGAACATTTATCTTGCAGTTTACTGTGGAGAGTAGGTGAGGGCTAGTAGTCATCTTTTCTGTGAATGCTTCCCCTAAGTCATGTGTATTGGCAATGTAAGTGTAAGTTGGGCAAGCTCTAAAATGCCCTGACACTATATGCATTGGGGTATCTGAATCTGGTGCCTTTGCTAGACCGTGATTTTGAGCAATGTATCAGAGAATTACTGAGAAAATAGGATGTGTGAAGTATTTGAGGGATAATTGACTTCCTGCAGCGCTTTTCCATTTTAAAGGGGAAAGTGAAATTAAAATGAACAAAACTACTTTAATGTCTATTTTGTCTGTAGCTTTACCCTTGCTGCCATTGGGATTACCTCAATGATTGTGGGGACAACAATGGTAGGACAGCTGCCAAACAGCAGGTAGGTACTGTGCATGGTGTGTGAGGGACAAACTTGCCAAGTTCTATCAGTGTAAACAGTTCAAGATTTTACAAGTGATAGGCTACTAATAGTCCGTTCCACCCACAAACTTGTGGCCTTGCTTTTAGTGGCATTTTGAACTTGATCTGAGGTTGGCTTCTTGGCAGGCTTAGCACTGAGGTTGGTGATCTCTGATGGGCTCCTCTTGCTGTCATGAGAGACTCAAAGGGAGCGTTGTAGTGGAGATAACAGTGCTGGGATAAAATATATTGAGTGAGGAGATGACAGCCTTGCCTAGGTAAGTGAGACCAAGAGTATGACATGTCTTGGCTGAGCTGCTGGAGCAAGTGAGTAGTAGAGCTGGGAATATCCCTCTGTGCCAGAGTACCAGGAAAACTTCAGCCCCGAGTTGTGTTGAATAGGCTGTAGAATATTGTGTGTATGTTTAGCTGTTTTTGCAGGATGCTCCTGCAAATCACGCCTATGATTTCTTTCAGTGTGAAAAACTATCTGAGTGAAGTGGTCCACCTCACATGTTCCCGCATCCTTGTTAGAGCTCTATCTGGCACTATCCATTACCATAACAAGTGAGTGAGCTGAAGTTACGATATCAAAAGTGCATGTATACTTCTATGTGTGTGAGTATCCCATTTGAACTGGGGCGGCTATTTCCTGACCTTCAGGTTAATGCCGCACTAGATGTTGACTCACCTGACAGCTTTATAGAACTGGTGTGTGTGTAATGTGGTGCTTAGCACACTAGTAGTCTAACAAAAAATTATGTAATTGCAGGGAAAACAAACCTCAGAAAGGAGGAATTTGTGTTGCCAACCACACATCACCGATAGATGCGATCATTTTGACAAATGATGGATGCTATGCAATGGTATGAAGAGATCCATGATGACCGTGGCAGAGAGAGAGACAGGAAAGGGAAAGATTGTGGGGTATTGGTTGTGGAGTTTAGTACTTAACTTTCACAATAGAGATGTTAACCTGAGCACTAGCCAGTGGGGAAAAGTGTAAACTGTGAAGTTTGTCTGCAAGTTACATGCTGGTGAAGTTGTCCTGGCAGCATCAGTGCTAGGCCCTTCATCTGGTGTAATACCCGAGATACGCTTCCATGCATGTGTCCAGATCCTTTGAAGTGAATGTATTTTAACAGTTTTGTGGACACTGCCCAATCCTGGTTTGCAGGCACTAGTGTGTTTGGGTTTTTTGAGGGGGATGCAGAAGAGGAAGTTCTGCTTTTCAGGTGTCTCATATGGTGGTGTGCTTTTTTGGGCTTGCAGGTTGGCCAGGTTCATGGTGGACTGATGGGAGTTATTCAGAGAGCTACGGTCAAGGCCTGTCCTCATGTCTGGTTTGAACGCTCGGAAATCAGAGACCGCCATCTAGTGACAAAAAGGTGAGGTGTGGGTTGGAGAAGGGGATTGCGGTACCAGTGTAACTCCGGTACCTACTAGTACCTGAGAGGCTGCGCCTGGGTATGTAATCCCCGAAAACTCATTGAACAATCGAAGACTGAGGTGCAGAATTAAAGCTTTGGAAAGACAGAAGCCCAAGAAGCTGATGAGGTTGCAATGGGAAACGGGAAACATGGAACCTTGGGATCCTGAGAGGGCAAAAGGACAACTTGCGAAAGCATCTTTTAGCAGGAGCCGTATCTAGTTGTTCTATTCCAAATGATGATTGCTGCTTATAAATGCTAATTACAGGGGTACGAGTTACCTGTAATTCCACATTACTGTAGACTAGAATGATGCAGGGTATTGCAAATTGGTAAATGTAGGTAGGAGTGGAAGCCATCAGTATAATAGTGGCTCAACAGCAGTTATTGGAGTGAGTTGGAGGGGTGGTATGCAGCAAACTCGATTATTCAGCATGACCCAAATATGCTTGCTTGTGTGGGCTTTGGTACAGTAGACTGCAGTCAAAATGTCAGATTCCCAGGTCACCGAGGAAGGCTTGAAAAGTTTATACAGGGTGAAACAGTTCAGACCAAAGGTTCTGGTAAGGTGTGGATTGCAGCAGACTGTAACAAAGCATCTAATTTGTGTAGCTATCGGCGTAATAACTACTGTCTGAGTTCAGATACACATTTTGAAAGGATATGAAGATACTTCAAATTCTGGGACACTTTATTGAAGAGAAATACTGATGAAAAAATGGGCTTTTTGTCATGAGTTGTCTTGCCTTCACTCAAAATTGTGAGCCACTAGAAATAATAAACTGCTTGTTTGGGTGCGGGCAAAAATGCATCTAGTTATAAAACTGAGCTGCTTACAAAGGCAGTTTTCTGCAGAGTGTCACCAGAGGCATACCCATAAACACTGTAGTACAGTGACAGTAATTCTTCCTAATTTTTAAAGAACTCTGAGGTTAATTTTGACAGGTTAACTTCACCACCTCATTGGCCTCTGCAGCAGGACAGCTTTGTCAGGTCATCCAAGTGTTAATTCACAACAGTGCAAGCTGTAGATGTTTAGGAGTCCTCCTTTTAAGAAATCTGCTGTTCATTAAGCAGAGCCTGGATGGACCACTGCACCAGACTTTTTCTTATGTAGGCAATTTCTTGCAGGTTGAGTTGATCAGAGTTCATTGGATGGACTTCATGGTGTACATTTGTTGGCTTCCCTGTCATTAATAAAATAATATGGAGGAAGGAAAACAGGATGTTGCCTCAGTGTAATGCACCAGGGGCCTAAGGGATGGCTTGCACAAAGCTTCAGGGTTGTCAGAAACAGAAAAGCAAGTACAAATTAGTGTCCAGTAGAAGGCTTTGGTTTCAAACAAATGTGTTATGTAAAGATATTTTTAATACACCTGCCTGGGGAAAGAAGAGTGTGAAGGAGCTGGTTTTTAAGCTTTACCCTGCTTCGGCAGGGGGGTTGGACTAGATGACCCACAGAGGTGCCTTCCAGCCCCTACTATTCTGTGATTCTGTGATTCTGTGATTCTTTGCTTCTGCTTCCACAGACTCAGGGAACATGTGGCGGATAAAAGCAAGCTCCCAATCTTAATTTTTCCAGAAGGTAAGAAGCTGAACTGCTGCTTATCCCTGTTCAATGTAGATGTCATCCTTGTTTTGTTTTCATGGCTTCTGGTGCTCAAGTGTATCTTCCCCTGTGGCTTAGATTTTATTAGGGCATTCCTATTTTTCATCTTTAATATGAGATTACGCGAGACAACACAATACTGTCTATGACTGTTGGGTCTCCTGGCAGAAGCTGTAGGCAGAAGAATGGGAAGATTGTTTCTTTTGCCCTGTGAATAGCAATTCACTGTCCTACAGATCTAATCCCAGTCTTGTGCTTTGTCTCGCACGTCTTCTGGCTTCATTCATGGAATCAGTCACAAGACGAAGAATGAAAGAAAGCAGGGGAGAGATGGTTCTTACCCATAAAGGGCCTGCATTTGCTCCTCAGTGAGTGCAAGACCTGTATGTTGACATAGTGTTGCTTCTGAAATGTGGTAGGCTGTGTGAGGTAATGACTTTAGTTTCAATTCTGGACAGGCACCTGCATAAACAATACATCTGTGATGATGTTCAAGAAGGGGAGCTTTGAAATAGGAGGGACAATATATCCTGTTGCAATCAAAGTAAGTGGAATTTAAAAGTTTTTGTCAGGGTGGTAGGTAGCTGTCTCAGTACAGCTGCTAATGAAAGCACAGTAACTCTGGAAATTGGCTACATACCATGAATGAATTCTGGAGTGTAAGTGGCTGAAATGAAAGTGAAGTCCTTCAGCCTGTGGAGCCTGGTTGGTAGGACCTGGTGGGGTCAGCTTCTTCCTCCAGAAAGCTGGAAGATAGGGAGATCCAGCTAGTCCGTCCCAGTGCTGAAGAGGAGAGAACCATGCAGCTCACAGCAGACTTGGCTCTTTTTTGGCTGTTTGGGTGAATGGGTGACATCTGCTGCTGGTTCTGTCATGTAATCACAAGCAGCACTAATAAGCACAAGCCGGCTTTTCCAAAAGCCTCATTCTGAGCAAACATGTCTGTTGTGAATTTTCTCTTACTCTGGCAAGTGACTGAAAACATCCACCTCAGACAGGAGACAGGCTGTGATGGTCTGTGGGGAAAGGGTTTTAGCATTTGTTTTTTGTGATCCCTTGCAGTATGATCCTCAGTTTGGAGATGCATTCTGGAACAGCAGCAAATATAACATTGTGAGCTATCTGCTGCGAATAATGACCAGCTGGGCCATTGTTTGTAATGTGTGGTACATGCCACCGATGGTTAGAAAGGTAATGTAGCATCTGGTTAACTGATCACTATTTAAGAAGCTGACTGTGTTTGCAAGTGCTTCTTACTCTCTTGTTTCCCCCAATCACCTACCCACCCCATGTGTCCAGAGTTTTATACTGGACTTTTGTTAACGTTGACTATGTGTGACTGGACTTAGCTTTTTGTGGTGCAGCTTGGTACTGTTAGCAGTCCATCAAATATGCAAAGGATAGCAGCAAATACAGTGCTGTTCACAGTGGCAATGCTGTTAATGTTCCATCCTGTTGGAGCAAAATTTTCCCCTAATTTCAACACTTTGGGGGAAAAATGAGCTAAATTATTATCACAATGGAACATCAGATTGTGTTGGCATGAGAAGGGATGGATCGTTTGGCAGTGAGCTAATTTGGTGAGGCAGCAGATGAAAAGTATTATGGAAGTCTGTTTCAATTCGCTTTGCTTTGATTATGTTGAATTTATGACCCTTGAAGGAAGGTGAAGATGCTGTTCAGTTTGCCAACAGAGTGAGGTCAGCCATTGCTCACCAAGGAGGACTGACTGAACTTCCCTGGTGAGTGATGCCATCCTTGTTAGACTTCATGGACTATTTGTTGTTAGTTTGATTGAGAGATGCTTCCTCCCTTAGCTTTGTGACGGATACATTTAACAAAACTTTGTTGCACTCAGGAGAAAATGAGGGAGTAAATTCACATGCATATATGTGTAAAGTAAAGATAAAGAAGATGCATGAAGTCTTTAAAACAAGTAGATCTCATGCAGTGAGTTTCACCTTAAGTCTTGATGCTTTTGAAGAAGGTCCCTTCACAGTTGTTTCTCATGTTGATACTCATGCTGAGATTAAGGAGCAGAAGTGAAGTTACTTGGCAACTGACAACAAAAAATAAAACACAGGGATCAAGGCTTTCTGGTCTGACTTTGTCATGTCCTACCTCAATAAGTAGTAGCATGATGCCTAGATTTCATGGGACTGTATTAAACAACCTTGAGAGCAATATTCTGATGAAGACAATGGGCAAACAAATTCAACTGTGAGGCCCAGCTGGCCCTCTGAATGATGTAAAGCAAGAGACAACTATGGTGTTGCACAAGATTGACTGCCTCCACAGTCTAGGGAAATGGCATCCCAGACTGGCAAAGATTTCTACATTAGGTGCAACTTGTTCCAACGTGAATAGACTGTTTTAACGGGCTAAACTCAACATTTGAACTGCATAAGCATTATGGCTGAAGGTAAATGTTTTAATAAGCATGTGTGAATTTGAATGTTCTAGAAGTTTTGAAGAAAAGCCTTCTTAGTCATCTAGGTTAAGACTCTAGAGTTGACTAAGATAGTTAATACAGTATATAGTTTGATAACAATAGTGGTAACAATCATGCTGAGTTACTTTTCTATCTTGCTGTGTTCCAGGGATGGAGGTCTGAAAAGAGCAAAAGTCAAAGATACTTTCAAAGAACAACAGCAGAAAAACTACAGCAAGATGCTAGTGAGAAATGGATCAATAGGAGGTCTGTCTAGTGGAATGGAGTCAGACTGATGGTTCTTGAAAACTAATTTTGCACAACCAGCCTTAGCAGGAATAATATATTTTTAATTTCAGAAAAACCCCTCAAAAATTGAGCAACAAAATGCTTCATCGCGTGTATGCATATTCTCTGTGTGGCTGGTGCAGAGCCTGCCAAAGGCAGTGTCTCTCTCTGTCCCTCCCTTTTCACTCTTCTCACTCCCCTGTGCCTCCCCTTCTTTGTGATTATGTACTGCACCTGGTATTCTCAAGCTGAACGTATGGAGAGTTAAGAGCCAAAAGGACAAAAGCACCAGTTTTTGAGTTTGTAAGGATAAAGGGAAGTACAGTGAACAGATGCTGTCAGGACACTGGTTGTGAAGATACTTCTTGTTCATGTTACTTTGAAGCTTTAAACATAACAAAATTTTGTCTTGTTTGCTGTTGCTCACAGTTTTAGTTGTAGGTGACTTAAATAACATGTTTTAGGATTTTGTCAGAACTATAAGATTGACTCTCTTGGTTAGCTTGCACCTGGATGTGCAAGAAGGGAAGGGAGGCAAGGGCTGCAGACCCTAAAGAATGGGAAAGGACCTGCACTGCTAAATGCATGGTTCATGGACCATGAGGAACTTGGTGGCCTTATAACATGATATTGCCTTTATTGAGAGCTGCTGCCTGAGGAAGATCAGGGGCAAGTCCTTAATCTCCCTTTCCACTGCTACTGTAAAAATTGCTTTCTTGAGATGTAGAGCTGTAAAGGTAAGATACAGTAAGCAGCTGGATAATGTAAGCTATGACAGATGGATTTTTATGAAGTGGGTGTTGAAGACTACCGTTCCGCAAAAATTGCTGCTAATGGCTTAAAGATCTCAAGAAAGCCACTCCAGAAACACATTTTGTGTTAGTCCGGGCTAGCAATAGCTATCCTAACTGTAAACATAGGATCCGTAAGTCACCTACAGTACAAGATGTGGCATGTTCAAATCTGCAATGTATTGCTGTCTGAACGTAAAGAGAAATAAATTCTATATTTCTAATGGGTCTTGTGTGGCATTTATACTCTTCTCTAAATGTGTCTAAATAAAAGTTATACTTCCTGAAAACTTAAAATTAGGGTCATTGAAACTTCAGTCATTGTGACATAAAGGACTCATTGTAGTTGAGCTCTTACCTGATTACTAACCTGTCTTTTTTTTCTTTTTTCTCCTCTTTGGACTCTAAGGAACATATATGGCTTAGTGTTTATCCTTTCTAGAGCAGGAGTGACTCATAATGCAGACTGAACTTGAAATTACAACATGGTATCACATCAGGGAGACTCAAATAGTGAATCTGTAATTAACTGGAAAACAACTTTGAGCTTCTAAATGTGTAACAAACTGAGTTAATTTGTAAAAAGTTTTTTCCTGTAGTAAAGAGATTTTCAGTTTAAGGCTGAAAAAAATAGTTACAGTTCCACAGCTGACAACCAAGTTAAATCTGTTAGAACATAGTGTCCCACAAAAGTGTTCCTGATCTGTTTTCCATTATCCTTCAGTCCATGCACTTACACAAGGACAAACATTTATTCATTGAATATTATATAGGCATGCAGCATATCATACTTTGTCTTGGAAATCTGATTGTGAAGCCTCTTGGGGGTATATGACCTTGGAACAAAACTTTGGGAGGAGGCTTTTAGAGAAATGCTTTCAGATGTAGCATGACAGGCCTTTAAGAACAAAATCATTTACATTAAAAGGGTGAGAGTGGTAAGACAAGTGAGACACAGCAAAGGTTTTCTACATAATGTGAACTTAGTTCAACTTTGAACTGAGTTACATTATTAAGATGAATTGGTCATGCAAGCTTTGGGCTAATGAATGTGTTTGTCATAATTTATGGGTATTAGCTGTGAGCTGGAGCTTTCCTACATTGCACTCATAGTAGGAAGTATTATAAGGACAACTTCCCTTTTTAAAAACACATCTGCATGTGTGGACGTGCATACAGACATGAAGATACAATTTAGGTAACATTTAATCTATTGTATACAAGTATTTGTGTATATGTAAAGAATATTTTTTCTAAAATGTAGAGTGTGGTGTATTCCTCTGTAGATGGAACATGAATTGTTTTGGTGAAGGCTTAGATAATATGATTCCTAAGAGAATCTTCTCAATCAGTTTGTGGACTGAGGTCCCTCTGCTTTCTTCCTGCATTTGGAGTTGATCACAAGTAATGGTGGTTTTTGAGATTTTAACTGTGCTGCTTGGGATGCGCTGCTAGGTGCACATGTTCACAGCAACAGGATTGTGAGCTTTGGGAAAAGTGCCAAAGACTGGATCTTAAGGTAAAAAGCCCTCCTATGTCAAAGAGTGATGACAAGGACATTGTAATGAAGTGTTATCTGGCAAGCCAAATGGAGGTTTGTGACTTTTTTTTTTTTTAGAATGTGTGACTTCAACAGATTTACAAGTAGCCTCACTGAACTTGTTAAAATCTGCCTTATTTTGGAGAGAATTTATCAAGAAAACATGTAGATTAGCTGTATGAGTGGCACTGAGAACTGCACGAGTACGGTGTATCTGTGTAGCCATGAGAAGAGGTGTCACTCAGTTCTTAATTGCTGCATGAGTGGAGAAGATGTAAGCGAATGAATAAGCTAATGAGGTTTCTTGAACCTGCAGTTGCTTGTACGTCTATACTAACCAAATATGGTCTTGCTTGTGCTTTGACTCCATTCCTGGCAAGACTTGATAGGTTTTTGGTGTTATATCCCTTGGCTTCTCATATAGGGCTGAAAATGGGCTTCTTGGCCACCTGGGCTCACTGCTGGCTCATGTTCAGCTGGCTGTCAACCAGCACCCCAAGATCCTTTTCTGCCAGGCAGCTTTCCAGCCGTTCCTCCCCAAGCCTGTAGCATTTCATGGGGTTGTTGTGAGCGAAGTGCAGGACCTGACATTTGGCCTTGTTGCACCTCATACAATTGGCCTCGGCCCATCGATCCAGCCTGTCTAGATCCCTCTGCAGAGCCTTCCTACCCTCAAGCAGATTGACACTACTGCCCAACTTGGTGTCATCTGCAAACTTACTGAGTGTGCACTCAATCCCCTTATCCAGATCATTGATATAGGTGTTAAACAAGAACGGACCCAATGCTGAGCCCTAGGGGACACCAATTGTGACCAGCTGCCAGCTGGATTTAACTCCGTTTATGACCGCTCTCTGTGCTCGGTCATTCAACCAGCTTTTTATCCAGCAAAGAGTACACCCATCCAAACCATGGGCAGCTGCTTTCTCCAGGAGGATGCTGGAGAAGAATTTTTATAGAAGTATTTTTATAGAGTAGCAATGTATGCCACAATGGCTAGTAGCAGAAGGACAGTGAACAAGATATCACTTGGCTCAATGCCTGTTAAGCTTCTCTCTTGCTACTGCCTTTGAAAAGCTTTTTGTACACGTTTTTCCTTTTCCCCTGACAGATCTGGGAAATGCTGCAGCTGAATTGGGTTGGATCAGTAGAGACAGCTCAAGAAAAGCATGCAGCAGTTGAAGTCTTAGTTCCTAGTGCTGGACACATAGAGCATTGATTGTTACTTAAGGATGTAAGTATGTATTATTTTTGTTTATATTTAGAGGAAGTCCTTTGAGTGTAGAGAAGGGGTGACCCCTTTGAAGCTCTGACAAAAGAAACAGGTAGTTGGTTTTAAAGATGGTGGTTGAATCCAATTCAAATGTCAATTCTTCTCCTGTTGCTGAAATCTGCATGCTATTTCCACCTTGAGCACGGTGGGTATAGCCAAGGGTTCTGTTTGTATCTTAAGTTGCTCTGCCTCAAACAACGCATGCAGGCTGTCATTATAGAAAACTCATGCTTGACATGGAGACTAAAGAAAATACTCAAACTGAGAGTCCTTGGAAACTTGTTATGAAAAACTGTGTTGGTTCTGGAAGCTCCTGGGCCAAAATCTAAATTATGTTTTACTCTGAGATTTAAGGTACTTAAAAATGTTATCCTCTCTACTACTGAACAGACTGACCAGAGGTTTCTGGTTAAGATTTAGGTGTTCCCTCTATTTATCTAATATAACTTGTAGAAGACTTTAAGCACCAGGCTGGTGAATGTGATGTATTCCTGCTATTGTTTGTTTTGACTAGTACTTCCCAAGAATTGGACAGTCCAGATATTATTCAATATGCAAATTCTCACTTGAGGAATGGAAAAGATTTTAAGCAGTATTGAAGTATTTAAGGAAAGAGCCAAAGAACACCTTAAAGACACAGAACTATCATGAAGGCAGACTTTGGGTATGAAACCTTGTCCATGGTACTAGCGTGAATGCCCTGGAAGGAAGTTCCTAGTTCCTCATTTTTTTGTGGATGTTGGACATTAAGTAGCTGCTGGATAAAGAAAAAAATTAGCAGTACTAGCACTAAGAGAGACTGATTTTATGTGCCTCAACTTAGACTGCAAGCTCTAATTGAAGTTGTGTTATACAGTGTTTTCATAGAATTGTTTGGATTAGAAGGGACGTTTAAAGGTCATCTAGTCCAACCCACCTGCAATGAACAGGGATGTCTTCAACTAGATAAGGTTGCTCAGAGAAAGTCCTGTCTAATGTGACCTTGAATGTTTCCAGGGATGGGGCACCTACCACCTCTCTGGGCAACCTGTTCCAGTGTTTTACCCCACCCTCATGATAAAAATTTTTTTTCCTTTTATCTAGTCTAAACCTATCCTCTTTTTAGTTTAAAACTAAAAGAGGATAGATTTAGATCTATCCTATCGCTGCAGGCCCTACTAGTCTGTCCTCATCTTCCCTATAAGCCCCCTTTAAGTGCTGGAATGCTGCAATAAGGTGTCCCCAGAGCCTTCTAATCTCTAGGCTGAACAACCCCAACTCTCTCAGACTTTCCTCATAGGAGAGGTGTTCCATCCCTCTAATTTTTGTGGCCCATTTCTGGACCGGCTCCAACAGCTGCATGTCTTTGCTGTGCTGAGGGCTCCAGAGCTGGACACAGGACTCCAGATGTGGTCTCACCAGAGCAGAGTAGAGGGGCAGAATCACCTCCCTTGACCTGCTAGCCGTGCTTCTCTTGATGCAGCCCAGGATATGGTTGGCTTTCTGGGCTGCGAGCACACATTGCTGGCTTATGTCCAGCTTTTCATCCACCAGTACCCTCAAGTGCTTCTCTGCAGAGCTGCTCTCAATCCCTTCATCCCCCAGCTTGTATTGATGCTGGGGGTTGCCCCGACCCATGTGCAGGACCCTGCACTTGGCCTTGTTGAACCTCTTGAGGTTCACAGAGACCCACTTCTTGAGTTTGTCCAGGTCGCTCTGGCATCCTGTCCCTCAGCTGTGTTGGTTGCACCACTCAGCTTGTTGTCATCTGCAGACTTGGTGAGGGTGCACTTGATGCTGCTGTCTGTGTCATTGACAAAGATATGAAATGGTGGTGTTAAAGTGGTGTCCTGACAGGCCCCCTGCAGGATACCACTTGAAGCATGAATGTAGGCCAGTATGTGCTGCAAACACAAATGTTGCCTCAGCTATGCGTGAGCATATGCAGTTGGACTAGGAGGCTTCTAAAAAGTCTTGGTGATTTGTAGTACTGATTTGGATGACAAACTAGCTGTTCAAGCCTATCAGTGTGGGTGAACTCTTGATTTTGTCTCAGCTGTACTTTTGGCATTGCTGCTACTGTAGAATGTGTCTGTGCTATTACCAGCTGATTTGTTCCCCTCCAGAATGCTTTTTTTTTTCCTTGTTTCCCTGAAATGTACATAAGAAAAAAGGCAGAAATGTGATCTCAAGAGTCAAGATATAGACTCCAATGTTTGTTTACTGTCTCTATCTTTTTATTAGATTTTTTTAAGGCTGTTTTTTTTTCCCCAATTTGCTGGACAAAATCCATACAAATGAAATGCAAGCACAGTCAATAAATAATAATGAAAAAGTATATTAATTTTACAAAGAAGCCAGTGCATGTAAAACATCATCTGAAGTGATCGTGACTATTTTTTTTTTACAGATTGCAAAGCTGTTACAGTCTTTCAAAATTAATATTTGGCTTTTAGGCTCTTTAAAAGTTTGTGTGACCTCTTATTACCCTTTGGCTAATAAGAAAAATGATACAGTTTTTAAATACAAGTCAGACACAAGATACGATAGTTCCATGGTGAGACTGATAATTCTGTTAAATTAGCATGGGATGGGCAAGTGCTAGGGTCATTTTTCCAAATTGGTGATGGGACCACCTTTGGGGCAGGAAGCATATGGAACTGTCCTTATCCAAGCTTCAGCGGAGCTGCCCCGCAGCATGGTGAGGTGGCAGAAGGATTTCTCTGTGCCTACTTCCTCTCCTCTGTAGGCCAGGTATGGCACTGGGGTGAAAACTCTGCTAGAGATAGCCAGGTTTCTGCATCTCTGTGGTGAGAAGGGCCACCTGGCTTGGACCTGACCCTACCAAATTCCAGGAGATTTCCAGCACTCCCGTCAGAGGCAGTGACTCTGCTGTGTCCTTACAGTAGTGTATGGTAGTGTACAACTCACAGGCTGGACTGTATCAAATTTTTTCCTCGCACACCGGATGATGTTCTGTGTGCACAGCATGTCTTGGAGACCTAACTTTATAGGGATTTTAATTTTAGAGCATGAGAGGTTAAAAACCCCTAACTTCTGTGAATTGCTGTGTCATATGATGTCTTGACACTATTCCATCAGAGTAACTTGGTTCATTTTACTGGAGTCATGTCAGTTTAAAACAAGAAAGGATCTCAGGAGTGAGGTTTTTAGCTATACCTTGAATACATGTCCTGTCTTAATACTTAAGCTTTTAAGTCCTGATAATCCCATAGTTGTCTCATGTAAAAACAAATTGTACAGAAATCTAAAGGAAATTTGCTTTGGAACTATGAGGCTATCACCTTAATCCAGCCACATACAGAATATGTTGCAGGAAAGAGACTTCCTTGCCACGCAGTCCTGTCTTTCAGCTGACGACTGCATGAAGGTTTATTAGGTTTTGTCGTCTGTTTTTTTTTCCTTGAATTAAATCCTTGTGCAGTGAATTGTCTGGGAGATAACTAATAACCTTATCTTTCTACAAAACAGCAGAAAAGTTCTTGCTTTGTGTAGTAAAGAGTGCTTTTGGGATGAGCTTGTGCTGAGCTAGGATGGAAATGGGGGACTCATGTCTTTTACAAGTTGTCTTACTTGATGCTCTTGGAGTTTTCAAATAAGAGATTCTTACTGAAGCACTACCACCTACAGTTTTGGGCCCTGTGTTGGTGTCAAGCAAGACATGCCAAGACTTTCTGCCTCTGAAGTGACTTGTTGACAGGAGTCAGAGCTTTACTGAACAGCAGTGGGTTTTTTATGCATGCTTTGATCATCAGAACTTCTTACCTTTCCATATTTTTTGTCATGTGTTTGTTGTAACCTAGTTTTAATTTTTTTAAATGTCCTCTGGTTGTGCAGTTTCATGCCTGATGGTTTTTTTTCCAAAAAGAAGGCACAAATTTTGTCACTGAAGAATGATGTCTGCGTGTACTTTCAGTTTTCCTTTTCTCATATTGCTTTCCTGTGGGCTCTGTCTCTCTACCTCCATTCCCATACTCACTGTCTCCTGCAATTAGTTACATAGAAGAACGATGAGATTGGCCCTGTGTTCTCCTCCTTTCATCCTAGGATAATGGATTAGTCCAGATGCTTGACAGCATTGGATAGAGTGAGCGTGATGGAGTGTAAACCCAAGTGGGGACAGCTCTAGCACAAAACAACCCTTGCACGGCATACTCTTATTTTCTTCCTCGTGCTTCACCTTGTGCAACGGTTCCACTCAGTTATTGCGTTGTGGAAGTCGGCTGCCTGGGCAGAGATTAATCCTTTCCAACAATTGCAATCAAACTTCCACTCGTGCACTCAACTCCTAATGCTGCGTTCATGCTTAGGGGAAGGGGTGGGAATTTAGAAGCATGGCCTCCTGTCAGCAGCAGAAATTTATTTCTTTGCTTGCTCAACAATAATAGTGACAATACCTGTTGGAGAGGGAGAGGAAGAATTTTGTTTAGGAAGTAGTCAGTCCGCAAGTTAGCCATACGAAGAAGTCAGTGATCAACTGAAGTCCCAAACCCTCCTGTTTGTTTAGCTGGGCTGGTTTAGGGTAAAAGCAAAACATTTTGTCTGGGGTTTTGAGGAGGGGTTGGGGAGTGAGGGAGGGTACTTAGGCTTCTAGGGTTGTTCAGTGCCTGGTGGGTATTAGATGCTGTCTTGGGATGCCTAAAAAACTTGTATCTTAATCTTCAGGTGCTAAAAGATCTTTGGAAATTGTCACTGATACCTTGAGAAAGGTAGTGCCCAAATGTAAGTCTTGTATCTTAATAAGTTCAAAGGTAGCACAGGCTTGGACTAGTTCTCTGAAACTATGGAAAACACATGAATTAAGAAATATATCTGGGGAGGGATTGCAGTTACGGCTTTTGAAATAACTTGCTGCTCAGAAAATGTAGTGCTAGAGCTACGCTGCATCCTTAGTTTTTATACTTGGTGTCTTTCGGAGCTGTGCTTGGCAGTCTGACAACCACCTCTTCATGCAATAAAGGGGCAAAACCTCTGTTTGTGTTTGAGCTTGAGATGATGTCCTTGCAGTTTTGAGTGTGTTTTGGTGAGGATGCACCTGTGCTCCCACTTCAGTCAGTACAGGATTTACTGTGTTTCAAAGGAGCTCAAAATAAACATTAAGGATGGCAGCAGTGTTTGTTGTGCATCCTGCTCCTCCCTTGAAATCACATGCACTCATTTATGTCTTTAAGAAGACTCATGGGGAGTTGATAATCAGTGCTATCTTAGGGCTAGGATTTCCAGTTTCCGTAGACATGTTGATCTCTGGTCCTTAAGTTACTTGAACAGGGTGTTTACTGCTGTAGTTGCAGAAGTTTTCAAAGCACACTGGGAGGGCTGGAGTGGTTTGGCAAAAGGGCTAAGATTTGTACTAGGGGCTAAGACTGAGAGTTAACTTCCACTCATAGTGGCATCACTGTTATGTTACGAAGTAGTGTAGAGAAAAGATTAAAGTGAGATGCATGTGTGCACTCACTAGCAAGTACTAACCAGTCTGTCTTACTTAATCACCACTATAGGTGCCTTCTCCAGTTGCCAAAATTAAGGCGTGCTGTTACTTTCTTTAAATTACTGTCACCATTTTTATACAGTAATCAGGCTCTGACATAACTACATCTGTCAAATGAATTTCACATCCTTTTAAACTGCATATGCAGTTTAGGTTCTTTTCAGATACTGCATCTTCCAGCAGGACATTGGTAGTGAGTGCCTGGCATTTTTTAAATATATATTTCTAGATATATGTATGTTTTAAGTTCCACTTACTGATCTCTATCTATTTCACACAGCCTAGAGTGCTTATGAACCCAAAATACTGCCAGAATCCATTGGCAAAATCTAAGGCTTAAGTTTTACTGCTTTAAATCCTCCGTGTTTCATGAAAAATGAATATGCCTTTGACATAAATACCATCATGTGCATGGTGTAAAATGGCCAGGCTCCATTTTCACATCTTGCCTGACTGTTTGGGAAAAAACTCCTGGAAATCTGCATTGCTTTGTGTTCTGATAGCACTCTTGGATAAAGAAAATTCCCAAATCATTGAGACCACTGAAGTTCATTAGCAACTCTTCCAGCTCTTTAGATAGACAGGTTTTGGGGACATGATTAATTGTAAATTTTCTTGAAAAAGAATAAAACAATTGCATGTACTTTGGTAAAAACAGATCCACATGCTTCCTGTGTGGCCTCAAGGTTTATGCCAATGACATTCAGATTCCTAATTTGCACTAGAATCTCTTGAGGCTTTAGAGTAACGAAGTAAAAATCAAAACAAAACCAACAACAGAAAAAAAGCCCCAAACCCCAACCCCACCATTATGTGCACCAATAACTTCAAGATGACAAAGATGCAAGTAGTGTTGTAGAGGATCAGATGCGTAGGAAAATGGGGATTTTCATACTCTGAGGTTATTTGAATCTGTATGTGGCAAATTAGACCTTGCTTCTCTGGTGGGCTCTGGATGGGGTGTAGGAGTTTTCCAGTCATTGCTGATGGCAGCACCAGGAATTGGTAACTGGTGCTTTGGGGATACTGCTACTCTCACTTTCGGCTTTACTTTGTAGGAGCGAATAAGACTGTTTAGCTCTTCCTGGCAGAAATAACACACCAGCTTCTCGCATAGAGTTTGAGTTTGATCCGGCTAAATAATAGTAAACTCGTATTACAGAAATCCAGTTTAGGAAGCCAGCCAAGTACAGGCTTATTGTCAAAAAGATAAAATTATTTATGTAAACCTGTAATGTCTAGCTTTGCAGAAATGAAGTGGCTTAACGATTTGGAACCTGAAACTGTATTAATCTTTGCTTGAGATAGCTTTATTTGCCTTGCTACATCACCAGCTGAAATTGGGCCAAGATGAAACATGTATGGTGTGCGTTTTAGCCCCCTCTACACAGGGCTGCCTTCCTCAGAGCAAGTTATATTACTCCTGCCAGTTCTCTGGTTTTGTTGCAGGCTTGTTGCTGTCCTTGGGATTTTCCACCAGTGAGGCAGCCTTCCTCATCTTGTCTGCTGTTATGTTCTGGCTGTTTGTAGAGCATCTTTTCCTGTAGGCTTAAAAAAAAGAGAGATAGATAGATCAGTAAATAAAGAATATGGTTGGTTGTATATGTCACTGTGGTTCTTTAAGAGGATGGACTCTGCAGGGGGTAAAACTCTCAACCATGAAGAAAATTGCTGTTTGGATTGGTTGTGATTCAGAGACAAAGCAGAAGAGATGCATACCAGGATG